>NW_005841867.1:2813688-2838773 GCF_000455745.1 Alligator sinensis | reverse complement strand
CTGCTGCTTGCCTTTTCTGTCACTTTTCTGTGGGTACCAGTGACTGTGCTGATGGACAGTGTCATGTCACCTGGACCTTATATAACCAAACAGGTGTGAAATTCTGATCTTTCAACCAGGGCCAGCCTTATGGGTGGGCAATGTGGGCAGCTGTGGTCAGGGGGGTGCCCCACAGATACACGCATATGAACAGCCTGCTTTCCCCATTCCCTAGCCAATCCCTGTCCCAGGCAGGGAGTGGTGCTCAGCCCAGCTCAACCCCTACCTCCAGCTGCTGCTCAGGAAGAGCCCAGGCTAGGTACGTGAAGGTGGCATGGCATCTGCTCTAGTCAGTCCTACCTGCCTGGCTCTGTCTGCCCACCTGCCTGGCTCATCATGCTGCTCCAGCTCCCCACCAGACTGTATCCCTGCCCACCTAAGTCTGCCTGCAATGCCTCTAACTTGGGGGTATGCCAAAATACAAGTTCACCCAGGGCACCATTTTCCCTAAGGCCAGCCCTGCTGATAGCATCTCATATTGTCATTGCACTGGAATGAAGGTGCGGGTTGACAGTGAATCATGACCTAGATATCGTTGTCCTCTGACCTAGATGTCATTGTTCTCTGATGCAAACATTTTACCCAGTCCAGGGTGCTTCCTTGCCCTGCTTTTGGTATGAAGCTCTGTACTGCCTCTAGTGCCTAAATGTAGTGCCATTAATGTGGCCTGCTTCCTCCTGGGCACTCTGTGGATCCATGTGGAGTCGGGGAGACAAACAATATGTAATTCCAAGCATGTATGGGACTTGCAGTACAGTCTCTGGCCTTTGCATGGGATGATGGTAGCAGAATAATCTTTATGCCTTATCCCTGGACATATGTTAAGTCATGATCTCGGTTCTATCTATTTGGGCTCTGTGCCAGAATAGGTAACTCACACATGATAGAAAGAGTAGAGTAGACAAGACACACTGACTTTGTGAATTCAGATAATAAAATGGTTGCTGCCAATTGGATGTAATGAGTCAAATGCCTATGGGGAAATACTCTCATCAAACAAGCAAGTTGAGAAGCAAATCCTTGTTGGCACGGAAGTTCTGAGCATATTAATACTCATGTAAAAAGCCTCAGGGAAATGAATCATATGAGTGAAGGTTGTTTAAAATTGTCCTGTCACTGGGTGTACTACTTGTATAAAACACTTAGTGAGTTACAGATTGATCTGATTTCATTTCAAGTTACTAAAGTAAGAGAAAATTATTTGAATAATCATTACTAATATCACAGATGACAATGGGCAGGTTAAAAATAAGAAGTATATTTTTGCATTTCAGGGAAATGAAAATACATTTCCTCTGGGATTCAAAGAAAAGAATGGATTTGAAGAAGAGAATTGCAAATTATGCACCCAGTTCTTCACTGTTTTACACTTCATTATCACCAGCATACTATGGTACAAAACACTATCACTTCAGTTTAGTAGCATTCATGTTTTATGCTTACTATTTCCTTGAATAAGTAACTAATCAAGGAAGAAGGTAATGGGGAACCTGACTTGATGTCCTTTCTGGTTCGTGTACTAACTGTAATTTCACAATTGTAGAGGGGTAGAGATGTAACCTCAGTCTGAGGATGACGGACACACATATAATTAGTACCTACTGCCTGGTGTAGGAACTAGCATGCGTAGGATTCCTGTAGCATTGCCTGGGTTACAAAGAGAACCACCCATAACCCCAAAATCTGAGGAACAGCTATTGAGGAAACCCTATTTTTCTGTGAATGAATGAAACTCTTTTCTCCCTGCTCTTCACACCCATGACCCTGTCTCCCCAGAAAATTATTTTAAATTTTTGGATGTGAATTTTAATTGTGACAATAGGATCCTATGGATCCTACCTGTTATTATTTATAGGATCCTATAGATACTATCCCTGAGCTGTATATTTTCCAAATTGTTTGTCTACAATCTGTGGGAAAAGATTTCTAGAGCTTCTGGTTTTGTAGATTATCCTGACACTATAAATGGATTCATGGTTATCTTCTTGAATATGCAGACTGCAATGATAACAATGAGAAATGTGAACTTTCCTGCTCATCTTAATGGGGTGTTAGCTTTGAAGCCTAATTATGACCACTTAAATTACAACATTAATAACATTTCACTGCAGAATTTGTCACATCAAAACCTTCCACCTAATGTGCTTTTCTAGTGCAGTGGGTTGGAGTTGTCACTTCCTGTCATTCTATTCATGTAAATAGACATCCCATTGAAACGAGGCTGTAATTTTGAATAAACAGATAGATAAATAAAATATTCTCTGGTCATTGAGATAATAGGGAAGTTTTTTGCTGTCACTCAGTGAGAATGGTCTTTAATGATCTTGTCAAGTTGAAGAGAGCCTGGGCAGACACTATTCTATCTTTGTGGAGTCTCTCTTCTGACTGGTATAATGTAATTTGGTGAATCTAGTAAAAGAAAAGTACTGATAAAAGTTTAGGATTTCATGAAAATGTGTTATTAAAGCTCTTAAGAATCATGCCTCCTTTTTTCTTTTAGCAGTGTCTTTATAGCTGTCAGACACCTGTGAGGTAACCAACATGATAAATAGAATTGGGTTTTTTTGTTTATTTAGTAACTGCAGCACTGACTAGAAATTAAATATAAACGGTCAAATACTCTACAAAGAATTTGACTTCAGTGCAGCTGTGCCAGTTTGTACCTGCAGAGAATCAGGCTCAAATAATTTTAAAGTTCTTTGTGACTGGTAATACATTTAAATGTTTCAGAAATCGCTGTAAATATATGCATTTCTTTCAGAGCTGTACATTCTGGTTTCACAATATAGAAATAAAAATAAATCTCTTATTTCAGTATTTAGTTTCATAGATTTCATAGTGTCTATTTCATAGACATTACGGGCTGGAAGGGACCTCATGAAATCATCGAGTCTAGCCCCCCTGCCATAGGCAGGAAATCTGAGGGGAACAAATGATCCCAGCAAGATAAACACCCAAACACCTTTTCAATGAGTACAGAGTAGGTGCTTGCACCACCTCTGGGGGGAGTCTGTTCCGGACCCTGGACACTTAGACTATAAGTTTTTCCTTATGTTCAATCTAAATCAGCCTTCTAGGAGTTTGTGGCCATTGAACCTTGTTCTTCCTTGGAGAGCTCTGGTGAAGAACTATTCTCCCAGAACCTGACGTACTCCCCTTATGTATTTATAAGCTGCCACCAAATCCCACCTGAGCCTTCTCTTCCCCAGGCTGAAGAGTCCCATGTCCCTCAACCTCTCCTTGTAAGGTTTGCTCTATTGGCCTTTGATCATATGGGTGGCTCTTCTCTGGTCTCTCTTGTGCTTATCCACATCCCTCCTGAACTGGGGAGCCCAAAACTGGACGCAGTACTCCACTTGCAGCCTCACCACAGCTGAGTAAAGTGGGAGGATGATGTTCCTGGTTTTGCTAAAGATGCATCAATGGATTCATGCCAGAGTTTGGTTAGCTTTGCCGGGCACAGCATCACATTGGTGGCTCATATTCATCTTGTGGTCAATCAAGACCCCCGAGTCAAATGCCTATGGGGAAATACTCTCATCAAACAAGCAAGTTGAGAAGCAAATCCTTGTTGGCACGGAAGTTCTGAGCATATTAATACTCATGTAAAAAGCCTCAGGGAAATGAATCATATGAGTGAAGGTTGTTTAAAATTGTCCTGTCACTGGGTGTACTACTTGTATAAAACACTTAGTGAGTTACAGATTGATCTGATTTCATTTCAAGTTACTAAAGTAAGAGAAAATTATTTGAATAATCATTACTAATATCACAGATGACAATGGGCAGGTTAAAAATAAGAAGTATATTTTTGCATTTCAGGGAAATGAAAATACATTTCCTCTGGGATTCAAAGAAAAGAATGGATTTGAAGAAGAGAATTGCAAATTATGCACCCAGTTCTTCACTGTTTTACACTTCATTATCACCAGCATACTATGGTACAAAACACTATCACTTCAGTTTAGTAGCATTCATGTTTTATGCTTACTATTTCCTTGAATAAGTAACTAATCAAGGAAGAAGGTAATGGGGAACCTGACTTGATGTCCTTTCTGGTTCGTGTACTAACTGTAATTTCACAATTGTAGAGGGGTAGAGATGTAACCTCAGTCTGAGGATGACGGACACACATATAATTAGTACCTACTGCCTGGTGTAGGAACTAGCATGCGTAGGATTCCTGTAGCATTGCCTGGGTTACAAAGAGAACCACCCATAACCCCAAAATCTGAGGAACAGCTATTGAGGAAACCCTATTTTTCTGTGAATGAATGAAACTCTTTTCTCCCTGCTCTTCACACCCATGACCCTGTCTCCCCAGAAAATTATTTTAAATTTTTGGATGTGAATTTTAATTGTGACAATAGGATCCTATGGATCCTACCTGTTATTATTTATAGGATCCTATAGATACTATCCCTGAGCTGTATATTTTCCAAATTGTTTGTCTACAATCTGTGGGAAAAGATTTCTAGAGCTTCTGGTTTTGTAGATTATCCTGACACTATAAATGGATTCATGGTTATCTTCTTGAATATGCAGACTGCAATGATAACAATGAGAAATGTGAACTTTCCTGCTCATCTTAATGGGGTGTTAGCTTTGAAGCCTAATTATGACCACTTAAATTACAACATTAATAACATTTCACTGCAGAATTTGTCACATCAAAACCTTCCACCTAATGTGCTTTTCTAGTGCAGTGGGTTGGAGTTGTCACTTCCTGTCATTCTATTCATGTAAATAGACATCCCATTGAAACGAGGCTGTAATTTTGAATAAACAGATAGATAAATAAAATATTCTCTGGTCATTGAGATAATAGGGAAGTTTTTTGCTGTCACTCAGTGAGAATGGTCTTTAATGATCTTGTCAAGTTGAAGAGAGCCTGGGCAGACACTATTCTATCTTTGTGGAGTCTCTCTTCTGACTGGTATAATGTAATTTGGTGAATCTAGTAAAAGAAAAGTACTGATAAAAGTTTAGGATTTCATGAAAATGTGTTATTAAAGCTCTTAAGAATCATGCCTCCTTTTTTCTTTTAGCAGTGTCTTTATAGCTGTCAGACACCTGTGAGGTAACCAACATGATAAATAGAATTGGGTTTTTTTGTTTATTTAGTAACTGCAGCACTGACTAGAAATTAAATATAAACGGTCAAATACTCTACAAAGAATTTGACTTCAGTGCAGCTGTGCCAGTTTGTACCTGCAGAGAATCAGGCTCAAATAATTTTAAAGTTCTTTGTGACTGGTAATACATTTAAATGTTTCAGAAATCGCTGTAAATATATGCATTTCTTTCAGAGCTGTACATTCTGGTTTCACAATATAGAAATAAAAATAAATCTCTTATTTCAGTATTTAGTTTCATAGATTTCATAGTGTCTATTTCATAGACATTACGGGCTGGAAGGGACCTCATGAAATCATCGAGTCTAGCCCCCCTGCCATAGGCAGGAAATCTGAGGGGAACAAATGATCCCAGCAAGATAAACACCCAAACACCTTTTCAATGAGTACAGAGTAGGTGCTTGCACCACCTCTGGGGGGAGTCTGTTCCGGACCCTGGACACTTAGACTATAAGTTTTTCCTTATGTTCAATCTAAATCAGCCTTCTAGGAGTTTGTGGCCATTGAACCTTGTTCTTCCTTGGAGAGCTCTGGTGAAGAACTATTCTCCCAGAACCTGACGTACTCCCCTTATGTATTTATAAGCTGCCACCAAATCCCACCTGAGCCTTCTCTTCCCCAGGCTGAAGAGTCCCATGTCCCTCAACCTCTCCTTGTAAGGTTTGCTCTATTGGCCTTTGATCATATGGGTGGCTCTTCTCTGGTCTCTCTTGTGCTTATCCACATCCCTCCTGAACTGGGGAGCCCAAAACTGGACGCAGTACTCCACTTGCAGCCTCACCACAGCTGAGTAAAGTGGGAGGATGATGTTCCTGGTTTTGCTAAAGATGCATCAATGGATTCATGCCAGAGTTTGGTTAGCTTTGCCGGGCACAGCATCACATTGGTGGCTCATATTCATCTTGTGGTCAATCAAGACCCCCAAGACTCTTCTGCTTATGGTGCTAGTGAGCATAGCACTGCCAAGCCTATAGGTTTGATACTGGTTGTTCCTTCCCAGGTGGAGCACCCTGCATTTCTCTATGTTAAATGCCATCAGGTTTTGGTCCACCCACCTTGCAAGGGTGTCCAGGTTGACCTGTATCCCCAGCCTGTCATCCAGTGTGGCTGCCTTGCCCCATAGTTTAGTGTCGTCCATGAACTTTACCAGTCTGATGTCCAAATCCAGATCATTAATGAAAATGTTGAAGAGTACCAGCCCATGAACTGAGCCCTGGGGGACTCCACTGGTCACCTTGTGCCACGTTGATTCACTCCCATCAACTAGTACTTGTTGGGTCCAACCCCAGAGCCAGTTCCCCAGCTGTTGGACCATGAGAGGGTTAAGGCCACAGTTCCCCAGCTTAACCATGAGGAGATTATGGAAGACCAAGTAAAAGGCTTTCTTGAAATCCAGGTATATAACATCAACCTTGTCTTCCTCATCAAGTGAATGCATCACTTGGTCATAGAAGGTGATGAGGTTGGTCAGGCAAGACCTTCCAGTGACAAAGCCATGTTAGCTGACATTCAGAAGGTTGCCTTTCATAAGCTTGTTGCTGGTGGATCCCTTGATGATTTTCTCCAGGATCTTTCCAGGGGTGGACGTCAGGCTGATTGGCTTGTAGTTCCCTGGGTCATCCTTCCTTCCTTTTTTGAAGATTGGAACCACATTGGCTCTTTCCCAGTCTTCCAGCATATCACCCAAGTGCCACAAGTTCTCAAATATTTTTGTCATAGGACGTGCTATGATGTTCGCCAGCTCCTTCAAGACTGTGCATTCCACCCGGGCCTGTGGACTTACGAATGTTTAGCCTTTCAAGGTGTTCCCTCACCTGATCAACATCAATTATGGACCCATCTCCCACTCCCTGGCAGTTTTGCATTCTGTCTGACAGTGTAACCCCCTTGGGTGGGTGGAAAACTGATACAAAGTATTCATTTAAGAGACTGGTCTTTTCTTGGGTGTCAGATGTCAGCTGCCCCACTTTATCTCCCAGGGGTCCAGTGTTGCCTTTGTTCTTTTTCCGACTACCCACGTATCTGAAGAAGGACTTTTTGTTGTCCTTGATTCTCAAGGCTAGTCTGAGTTCAGTTTCTGCTTTGGCTTTTCTGAACCACTTTCTACAGGTGTGGGCAAGTGCTGAGAAGTCCTTTGTAGTGATGATTCCCGTTTTCCATTTGGTGTAGGCTTCTCTTTTAAGTTTCAGGAGGTCCACCAGTTCCCTGTTTAGCCAATGGGCTTTTCTGCTCACTGACTGCATTTTCTGCAGAATGGGATGGATTTTCCTTGCACTTCTAGGATTGAGTTCTTAAGGAATAACCATTTCTTATGGATTCCTCTTCCCAAGGGGTCATGGTTTATTAGTGCCTGACTGACCAGTCTCCTGAGTTAGTGAAAGTCTGCCTTCCCAAAGTTGAGGATTTCTGTTTTACTGATGGATTTGCCCATCCTGCATTGAATGGAGAAGTTGATCAGTTCATGGTCACTGTCACCAAGCTTCCCCTTGATCCTCAGATTGCCCACCAGATCATCCCTTTGGACAGAACCAGATCCAGTAGTGTCTCTCCCTTAATCGGCCTGTAGACCTCCTGTGTTAGGTAGAGGTCATCAACACAGGTGAGAAAACTACACGACCAGTCGGATAGGCCTTGCGCTCTTCCCAGAGGTTGTTGGGGAAGTTGAAGTCCCCCATGACAATCATGCATCGGGAGCATGCGGCCTCAGCCAGTTCCCTATTGAATTCTTGATCTAGTTCTTCTTCTTGGTTGGGAGGTCTGTAATAGACTCCTACAGTTATATCCCCTTCCCCATTCTCTCCTCGTATTTTAACCCAGATGGTCTCGAAGCACCCTTCTTGGTTAGTGAACCCAGCTTGTAGGGGGGTGTACTGCTCCTTGACTACAGCCCCACTCCTCTTCCCAACATGGTCTCTTCTGTACAGGGTATAGCCTTCTATACTCACAGACCAGTCATAGGTGGAGTCCCACCAGGTCTCCGTTATCCCTACAAGGTCATAATCTTTATTGCACAAGAGAAGGGCCAGTTCCTTTTGCTTGTTTCACAAGCTCCTGGCATTTGTGTACAGGCAATTGAGCCTGCCATGGGAAGCCCTAGGCTTCCTTGTGTGATGGGACGTAAACTATCCTTGGGCTGTTGTCAGAGTGGGTTCCCTGGGGCTACCCAAGCTGTTACTACTGTGACTGGCATGACCTGAGCTAGAACTGTTAATTGACTGCCCATGCCCCAGTAATCTTAGTTTAAAGCTCTGTCGAGTAGGTTAGCCATTCTGGCCGAGAGGAGCTTCTTCCCTTTCCAGGTGAGGTAGAGGTCATCTTTTCCCAACAATTCACTATCTCTCTCACTGAAGTGTGGACTGTGGTCAAAGAAGCCAGACCCCTTGTGATGGCCAGGAGGATTGAGGAAAAAAACTACTGGAGCCCCCAGACCCTAAAGCCCAACCCACAGAGCTCTGTAATCATGCATGTCCCAGCTAGGATTGCTCTGAGCCCACGTGGATGAGGAGCATGGGATTGTGGTTGGAGGGCCAGACGAGTTTGGGGATCATTTTAATCACATCCCAGACACAAGACCCAGGGAGGCAGTAGACCTCACAGGCTAAAGAGTCAGGGTGATAGATCGGGTCCTCTGTCCCCCTCAGGATTGAATCGCCCATCATGATTACTCTGTGTCTTCTTTTGGATGTCTTTGTTAAACCCATATAGTTTAGTTTTATGTTTTTTTTAGGGGCTTGAACAGGGTGAAATAGCATTTTGGCAATACATTAATACCCAGTGGGCGCATCTACACATGACACTATGTCACCATAGGAATGCACTATGGGAACATAGCATCGGTGGGCAAAAACCATGATGCCACGGCTACATTGCCATGTGGAAAGCACAGTACGGACTGTTACTGCACTGTCCTTTAATACTTCCAAAAGGAAGTACTAAAGGACAGCGCAGTAACAACAGCACCACAGGGGCATGTGTAGATGTGTCCAGTAGGTGTAATAGAACTTTGCCCATAAGCTAAGTGCAGATGTTTGTGAGGGGAGGGCTAATGGGGAGGTTAGATCATGTTTAAAGGGCCACCCTATTTAACTTAGTTTGCCCAGGTGCAGACCTTACACTTAGACCCGGTGTCAGTGGTCAGAAATCACTCTATAGCAGAACAGAAGTTCTGTGCACATAGACCAGTCTAAAAATGGTGGAAGCTGGTCTAAGATAGACTTGTATTGATGTACCCTCACATTTAATTGGTCTAGGTTAGACCAGTGAATGGAACTTCTGTACAGTTACCTGCACTGCCCCAGGGCTGGGAAAGCCCAGCTGCTCACACCAGCTTCAGGACTGTGCTTTTCCTTTCCCCGTCTCCTGGAAGTGGGCTATTTTTAGGCCCCCACCCCCTTGAGCCCCTGCCTCTCCTCACTGTTCCAGGCCCCCATCCTGCAAGCTACTCTGGGTGCCAGTTTTATCAGTGCTTGCCACTGCTGGGAGCCAAGGAAGTAAGTATCAGTGAGGGGAGGGGAGGGGCAGGAGAGATGGGGGCGTAGGTTGGTGGGGGAGTAAGGGGTAAAAAATAGCTCCTGGTCCCCCCAAACCCCTTCTATAGACCCCATGAGCTTCTCCCCCTCCCCCCCAATCTTGGCAAATCCTCCTGGATCCCCACTAACCCCCACACAGATCCAGCCTGTTCCTCTGATTCCTCCTGTGGATTCTGACTGCTCCCCAACCCCTGGAATTGCTCCTATGGGTCCTCCTTCCCTCAATCCTCCCAATCCCTCCCACATATCCCATCTGCTCCCCCATGCCCCTGATCCCTCCTGTGGATGCCGCATGCTCCCCCATCCTCTGATCCCTCCTGCAGATCCCCCCTGCCCGCTGATCCTCCCCCATGCCTGCTTGTCTCCTCATCACACCAACATCCTCCCTGCTAGCCCTCTCCATTCTGATTTATCTTATATCAGGTGGCCATTTTTAACACAATGTAAACTCCCCCACACCTCCCATGAACGTCTGTATTTAACCATAATTTACATTGAGTTGATGCTGATTTTACTGAAATTGTTGTTAATGCTCTCAGTAGAAATGAGAAGGGATCTCATAACCTGGCATTTGATTATGTTTAAGATTGTGGATTCATGGATCAGTCTTAATCCCATTCATGTGAAGTTCTCTGTGGAATTTCAACATGCCTTGGTCCAAGAATATTATAGATGTGGGCAATTATGTCCAAGCATTTTATATATACTTTTCAAATACAGATCTCTCTTTTGGTGACTTTAAGTCAGTATATTTAAAACTTGCTTTGGCATGCCATTATCACAGTTCAAGCAGTGAATTTAAAATTCACAATAAAGTTGCATTATCAATATCAGAAAGGCTCACTTACTGCACTCTAAATACTTGGTGTATTTCTGCTTGATACCAAGTCAATAATGTCATTTATTTAAATAAAATGTACTTTTAGTAAAAGCTAATTGCAAGGGAAGAATCCAGTAAAATGTTAAATGGGGCGGGGGGGGAACCCTTCGAGTGTTTATCAGAGTAATGTTTATTTATATTAATAATTATGAATAAATGCATGCCTTCTCTAAAGCCTGTAGGAGTTTTGTCATTGACTTCAGTGGGACCAGGATTTCATTCTATTTAAATCTGTTTAAACTAAGACTACATTTAATCTATTGATCAGATATAGATCTTGGGAAAGTCATAGTGTAATGGCATGTCTGCAACTGGTTTCCTCCAGAAAAAAAAACAAAAAAACCCAGTTTCCTCTGAGACCCTACACATTTTAGCTGCATATATTTTTACTTGAATTACTATATAAAGTGACAAAGAAAACACACTACAAGTTGTCATTTGTAATCATCTCATTTTCAATTAAACTGTCTGTTCCTGGTTTATGTGGTGAAAACAGGCATGAAATAACAGAGGGTAACTTGTTCTGGCATTGAAAATACAGACAGGATTGGTCTCCAGAAATTGCAAGTGTTTGCCATGCTCTTCAACATTGTTTGCAGGTTCAAAACCTAATGACATGCTAAAATGAAAAAATCATTAAATAGAATGGCAGAATAATGGATGCCATCATCTCTTTAGATAGCGCTATGAAATTAAATATACCTATTAAAGTGTGCTTTTCAGTAGTTTGTGTGGGCATTGAGAGGTAGGCACAGTTTGAAAGTATCATGTAAAACTGAAGAGATTTCTTCTTGAAGTAGAGTGATCATATGTCTTGGTTTGGCAGGGATTCCATAGGCTGCTCCTAGCCAGTTGGTCAAAAGTTGTGGCCTGGAGGCCAGCAGAGAGGCGGAGCGGCATGGTGCACCAGGCAGGCAGGCTGGCAGGAACCACTGCTGTTGTGCATGACCAAGACAGGTCACCCTCTTTAAGATGCCATATCTGATGTCCCTACATTCCTTGCTCCCACACAGCAGCAGTGGTGCCTGTCTGCCCGCCTGCCTGGCGGACCATGCTGCTCTGCCTCCACGATGGAATCCAGCCCAGGATTTTTGACCAATCAGCTAGGAATGGCCCATGGAATCTGGGACTGCCCCAGCCAAACCGGGACATATGGTCCCCCTACTTTGAAGGGGCATTTCAATGTATTGAGAAAAAGTCATCAAAAATTCGAATGGCAATTTAAAAAATGGTAAAAAATACCGCATAGCCTCCTTCCTCTTCACTGGGGTAGTTCAATACATTTGTCTTGTTCCTTTCCTGAACAAGGCACAACCAGCTTTTGATAAGTACACACCACCTCAGCATAGTTATATGACAAAGAATATATGGAAGGTAATAAATACCTAATTGTATTATCCCCCACTTTCAGTATTGCTTATAATTTTTACAATACAAACATATATTTTAGGTTACAGACACTTTCTATTATAAAACTGTGTTTTCAGTTGTTTATACCTTTGCCAGATGTAAAACACTTGGGCAGAACTTTCCTGTGCTAATTGTCTACCTCAGGTGATTTGTTTGTTTGTTTTTAATTCAGCTGGACTGGGTCAGCCATTTCCAAGAAGAAAGTTAGAGAAAAAATGTTCTTTTCATCCCTTAAAAAAAAATAAAATATTATAACAGTTTTCTTGAGAAGCTCTAAAGAAATTATTTGGAGCGGAGTCTTGAAAAGTGGTTGCCTTGATGTTACGGCTTTGCCATACGCTCTCTCTGTGAAAATTAACCTAAATTTAGCCAAGATATAGGCATCAGAAAAATCTCAGTTCACAAACGCCCAATACAGTTTGGCCTGACAGCTACATCCCCTGAAGATTTCATTTGCACTGAACATCTTCTATCCTCATATAGTTGCTGTATGCTGACTGGAGTGTGTATGTGCCAGACCTATAAGGTGATTAGGCATGTTTCGGTCCAAGGATACAGAGCCTAAGTGGTACTTTTATTTTAATTGCTTCTGCTTACTGCTGGGAACCACAGTGGCTATAGACCCATGGCTTCTCATATTGGGTGTCCAAAATTACTTGGCATTTTTTTACAATTTTGGTTTAAATCTATGTCTCAGTTAGTCACGTGAAAAATGAGGATGATACTGTCATTTCATTTCACCTAAATGTTGTGAAGATAAATCTCAATATGATAAAATATTGAGGGCCTGATTTTTTTATTGGTACTTAGAATAGTAGAATCATAAGGGTCACATGGGTAATCTGGTCCAACAACCTGCAGAGGTGCGTGTTTTTCTATATCTAAACCATCCCAGGCCTATCCGGCCTCTTCTTGAAGACCTCCTAAACAGGCTGTAAGTGCCTACTGGGGTTTTCAAAAGCATCTAACTCCCATTAGATTGCAGAGGCATAGCATCTGTGCAGCATCAGAGACAGCACCAGCTCCTCCTGTACCAGCTGGGGTGACACAATCAGCCACTGCTGCAGTATTGACCGCTTTTGAAACCACTTCTCTTCCCTCCCGCCAAAATATAGTGACCGCAGTTGCTGTCCAAGTTAGCCTTCCTCAGTTACACTACTGCTTGACCATAACTGAAACCAGAATATGGCCCTTTAAAAATCTGGCCTTAAGAAACTACAATGAAAACACTATGAAAAAAGTTTATGAGGAAATTAATCATCCTGATGAATGATGTATAACAAAGGATAGGGCCACACCCATCCTTTCAAAGTTGAAGGGAAGAAGAAACATTGAACAACTACTTAGTGAGCACCCATCCACCCTGTACCCTGAATGAAGCCAGATCCCTTGGAAAAATAGTATGATAATTTAATTAAACACTTTAAGCATAGTGGATGAAGCTTGTACTGGCAACACTAAGCTTGTTATTTCCTCACTTGTAAGTGTTTGACATTGAAACCTTGACATTCTTTAGAATGCATTGTTTTTGGATGCAATGTTCCACTCCATTGATTTTTTAAATATTACTTACTACAATACTTAATTTGTACCTTTTATAATTACTTAAGAAAAAAAAAAACCTATGTGCATTTCCATGATGAAACATATTCATATAATTCTTTTATATTCCAGTCTTTTTCAATGCAGTGGCTTTTTCTCTGTAATTCTGAAAAGACTTTACAGAGTACTAACAAAATCTTTTGTCACAGAACAACAAAGACGTTTTCCAAAGATAAGAATGAATAAATCTTCAGATTGCTCATGCTGATAAATACTGCATCAGCCCTTGTGTAAATAGAAGTAGCTGATATTTTGTAATGTTTTTTCTTTTGTGCTAACAGGAAAGTACAGTTTGACAGAAACTCTTTAATGTGAGTAGGGACAAGATTTAGCTGACATTAATAGGAAAATCTACATATGTTGTGTTCTCAGAGGCAGAGTTTTTCTTTCGATTACATTGGTGTAAATCTGCAGTAGTGATCTAATCAGTGATATTGGTCATGATTCATATCACTGTAAATGAGAGTGGAAGTTTATGATAAATATATTATAAAGAGAATTCTTATCTCCTGATTTGATTCCACAGTAGATATTGTTACCAAATCTGCCCATTACTTTGGGGTGTGCTCATTTATTAGGGATAGTTTCTACGGTCTTGGTGATTCTGTCAATGTGCTGCTTGTGTTACTATACGGAGCTGTATTTCTCCCTTCTGCAAGCCCTCACCCCCAGTGGAGCTATCTTGCAGGACTCAATCTCAATGAGACTGGGTTCCTCCAGTCACCAAATCAGTCATACACACAAACACACACAAATTAATGTGACACGCCTGACCTGGCCGGGCTGATCAGCATGGACAGGCTGACACCCTCATATGCCAAGAATCAGTTCATAAGAGCAACAATAAAATGCAGTCAGACACAAGCACACAGGTAAACAGAATCCCTCTGAATCCGGCTGGGTGTCCAGCTGACACCCTCATGGGCCAGCATTCAGTTCATAAGGGCACGTCTGAGTCAAACTGGGTCAATCAGCCTGTACAAGCTGATCCCCTTATGTGTTTCAAACTCAGCACGTCCCAATCTTTGGCCTCTTGATGAGCAGACCCCACAATAATTTGGGCTTTACAGGGATCTTTAGCATAGGTAAAAGAAACGTTGCTGCAGAGCACGGGAGGAAAGAGAAGCAGAGAAGGAAAAATATACCCAATTACTACCAGTTTGACTATAAAAGTTATTTATTGCTAAGCATATGAAATATATAATAGTACTAGTAGTAATAGACATGCAAAAGAAAAACAAACACCAACAATGACAATACTACCCTGGTTTCACTAAGTATTTGGGGAAACTTAGCTCAAGCTTAACTGATACAGTTCAGGTTCAGAAGTTTATGCCTAGAAAGAAGACAGAGAACGCTGGGATCTCACCTAGTCCACGGTACTCAGGCTGCAAAGCTGACAGGCACAGTCCATAGCACAATCCTTGAAGAGAGAGATGATCTGTTCTTCCAGCGTCCCAAGAACGACAGGGGATGGTGTCAGCACAGGGGTTTTCTTCTTCTCCTTCTTTCCTCCTGCTTCTACTTCTTTTCCTTCCTTTTCCTCTTCCTCTTCTCCCTCTAGCAGCACACACACTTACAGATTTTTATACCCTCAGTTTAGCTGCTTCGAAGCACCCTCAGTAGTGTAAATCATTGTCTTTTCTATTGACAAGGGGTTATCTGGTTTGGACCATCTCAGGAAACTGATTGATAATCAGGAAACACTTAAGATTAGGGAGTAACCCAAATACTTGGGAGCCAGCTTGAAATTCCTATGGGTGGCAGATATACTGATGGGATATCTCATGGTTTCTTCAGGAACAATAGATAGCTTGCAGCATCAGGATTTTGGATTTTTACTTGTTGTGCACAAGCCTCAGCTTAGCATGACTTTTCCAGATCTTACTATAGTCTTTTAACAGACTTAAGACAATTATTGGGGTGCTCATAACCTTTTGTGGAGAGGACTCCCACCAGTCGTCTCGGGAAAGATATGACAACACCTGGGATTAGGGCTCCAGCAGGCTGGATGCTGTGATGAACCCTTAACCATTGTTCAAATGTTGCCCATACCCCCTCTGACTCGGTCTCTTGCCTCAGCATTCCCTAACCCGGCAACCGAGTTTTAGTCAATCAAGTTTAAATAGGCCTCCCATAGTGGGACCGGGGAATGTACGGCCCGAGATGCCTATTAAACTTAGAGCTGTGTGTGTGTGTCTGGGGGGGAAAAGTCCTTAGTAAATCCAGATTAGAACTGGTCTGATAAATGCTGAGCTGGGTGTGTGTGAACATGGGTTGATTAACATTGGAAGCACAGATTCCCCATCATGCAGCGCTCTCCTGCTTCTCTGGTCCCAGAATTCACTGCAGTCTCTGCTTCAGGCTTTCTGTTTTCCATCTCTCATGTAAATGAGACCTAGGGCAGTTGATTCACTCGTCACCCTTATCTGGTGAGGGTCTTAGGTGCGTCTCTCACTGCATCTTAATCAGTTTCGTTTAGGTAGAGGAGGGGAGGGGGGTGAGTCCTTTGTGAGTCAGACAGACTGCATCCTGTACCAGGGTTCCCCAAGAATACAGAGCTGAGACGTAACAACTGAGGCAGGAAGAGATCTTGGAGTCACTGTTGACTCCAGGATGAACATGACTCATCAATGTGATGAAGTAGTCGGCAGAGCCAATCACACCTTTTCATGCATCCGTAGGTGCTTCACAAACAGGTCTAGGGAGGTGATTCTCCCTCTCTATGTGGCACTGGTCAGGCCGCAGCTGGAGTACTGTGTCCAGTTCTGGATGCCGCAGTTCAAGTGGGATGTGGACAACCTGGAAAGGGTCCAAAGAAGAGCCACTTATCTGATTGGAGGCCTGCAGGGAAGGCCCTATGATGAGGAAAGGCTAAGGGACCTTAACCTCTTCAGCCTCTCCAAGAGAAGGCTGAGAGGAGACCTTGTAGTGGAGTACAAATTCATAAGGGGAGAGCAACATGAAGCAGGTGATGATCTGTTTACCAGGGCACCCCCTGGAACAACAAGGAACAATGGCAATAAGCTATTAGAGAGTAAGTTTAGACTGGACATTAGAAAAAAGTTCTTCATGGTCAGGGTTGCCAGGATCTGGAATGGGCTTCCAAGGATGGTGGTGCTCACCCCATCCTTGGGGGTCTTCAAGAGGAGACTGGACAGGCACCTGGCTGGGATCACATAATCCCAGTTTTGGTGACCCTTTTCTTGCCTACCAGGGCCGGGGGGTCGGACTAGATGGCCCACTGAGGTCCCTTCCGACCCTAGAATCTCTTAATCTATTTATGGATATATCAGAGACTTGTGCTCTGTTTAATTGGATCTCATTACTGGTTTAGCTGGATATACTGATTGCTTCCTTTACTTTGCTGACTAAGCTGGTTGTCACATCTGCAAAGGTTCATTCGATGGTCACTCAGTAACAGGCTTTGGGGCCTTTTGATTTAGCTACACTTCTGCAGCTTGGCCTAGGCCCCTTGATAATGGCCAAGGCTGGCAACAGTTCCTTCTAGGGCTATGGCAGTCTATTGAAGGGGGGGGAGTCCTTTGTGAGTCAGACAGACTGCAGCCTGTACCAGGGTTGCCCAAGAATACAGAGCTGAGATGTAACAATATGCACCTCATAAACGAATGAAACAAGACAATAAAGCACAAGCTTTCATGAACTTGAGTTCACTTCATCAGATGCTGTGTAAGGACAGCATAGAGCAGTCTATTCAGTGGAATGAGTGTTTTTAATACTGAACGTCAGAAACGAGGAGTGAGAGGAAGGTGCGAGGGGTCATGGGGGAGTGGGACAGTGCTGGGAGAAGCAAACAAGTAAAGAGCCTATAGGATCAAAAGGGTAACACAAGCTAATTCAGGTAATGGGATAAGAAGCCATAGTCCATGTTTAAACCATACTCAATGCAATATGGTTTCTGGATAACTTGTTTGCTTTGCAGTTTCCTATTCAAACTGGTTTTTAAACATTTGCTGCCTGAGAAGAAGAATTCTTATGTCACCCATGGAGTCCCCAGGGAGGCTGAAGTGTTCTGACACAAGCCTTTGTGTGTTCCTCCAGCTGATATCAGACTGGTGTTCATTTATTCTTGCAGGTAGAGATTGCCCTGTCTGTCCAGTTTAGACTGGTTTGTTCACCTTTTTACTTCTCCTGGCACAGTCCCTCTCTATCTCCTCCACCTTTTCCATCTTTTGAGGAATCAAAACTGATGAAGCAAACTTCAGTTGATGAAACTCTGCACCCTGTATATGTCTTATCTAGTTAGTCTATATGGTGCATATCTACCATGCCTTCTCCCTGACTCCAAACTACCTCTCCTTGATTCCATAGCAGCAAACATTGATCTCGAGTTTTCAGGTCTACACCCGAGTGAATTCCATTCACTTCAGTAGGCAAGGTTCTTTGAGTAGATGTGATATTTTTTATTAGACCAACTGAGTAGATGGAAAAAAGTTCTTAGCAAGCTTTTGGGTGCAGTCACCCTTCGTCAGGTATAGGAAGTCTCTTTTGGTCTGGGACTCCAAGGAATGAGAGAAGCTAAGAGTGTGATAGATGTCAGTGAAAATGTAAATAGGTAGAGATAAGCAAGACAGAAGGTAAAGCAGGGGAAGGGAGAGGGAAGAGAGCAGGGGGAAAGAGAAAAAAAAAGGTCAGAGCGGGACCTTTTGTTCCCCCCTCTCCTCCCCTGCTGTACCTGCTGTCTTGCTTATCTTTACCCATTTACATTTTCACTGACATCCTACCACAATTTCAGCTTCTCTCACTCCTTGGAATCTCAGACCAGCAGAGACTCCCTATGCCTGACAAAGGGTTACTGCACCTGGAAGTTTGTTAAAAACTCTTTTGTACTATTTTCAATTCAGCAATCATTCAACTGCATTTAAATAAGTAAAAGACCTTTTGAAATTTCACTTTCTGTGTGTTTTCCTTGGTTTTAAGGCATTATTGCCTTGTTAGTCTGAATTATTTCTGTATGATTAAAGCACATGCTACTACTTATTTATCCAGCCTTACCCACAGCAAACAATAAATCTACTGTAAATGAGCTGATCCACTATACTCTCAAGTCAAGTCAGTAGACCATGCCCTCTGCTGATGTAAATTGCTACAACTCCACTGAAGTCAATAGAGCTTGGACAAGTTATACCAGCTGAGGATGAATCCCAAATTTTTGCCAGTAGAACCTGTTGAAGCACAACTGAACCCATATTAGCATTACTGAACCCAATAGTTCAATTAGACAGAGGAACATCAAATATATTTGTAACCCTGGGCATGACACTACATGCGCCCTCACCTGAATAATGGGATCCTGGGGTACCCGGTAGCCAGTAGCCCTGCCGAGCCCCCCCTGGGAAGCTGCTGCAGTGCCCCCGAGTGGAGACCCTCCCCTTACAATCAAGCACCCTTGCAGACAGTTCTCAAACTATTTACAAGATTGAATTATTTACAACATAACGAATAATCATTAAATAAGCACATGGATATACGAACTAATAAACCCTCAAGAACTTTTTTACACAGTCTCTCACTTGCACATGGTGTACTGGGGATCCCGTGTGCACTGCCCCTGGCAGGGTATCTCAGGGAGCGGGACTGTCTGTGTCCCTGCACGTGGTCTGTGGATGCTCCCTGGCGCTGGTGCCCGTCTCCATGCTCCTGGGGTTTCTGGGCAGCAAGCAGCGACTCCTCTGCAGTTCTTGCAAGACAGTCTTCCCTTGCCTTTGACCCCCTTCCCTGGTTCTGCTGTGAGCAGTCTGGGCTGCAGGCTATAGCAACCCTCCTGCCCCACACAGCCTCACAGCCCCGGCAATCGCAACCCCTCCCTGGACTTTGCCTGCCCCTGGGGCCCCTCACCCATCAGGGAAACTAGGGCAGACTCCGGCAGTCCCCACCCCAGCTCTGCTGTGCTCACCCAACCACACCGGCTGCAGTCAGGTCTCTCCAGGCTTAGATTCTCCACACCAGCGGAGGGACCAGGCCCTGAGAATCGGAATCTGGCCCCCAGCCTGACCCTCAGCCCCCTCCCTCTCTTGTTCCCCCCCCCCCGTGGGGAAAAACTACTCCCCCTTTTATCCAAGCCTCTCAGCCAATCCCAGCTCAGGACCCTTCCCGGGCTTTTGCTAACAGCTATCTTTCAAAACTTTGCTGGGGTTACATCACCCCTCCCGCTTCCAACAGGGCTGCTCCCAAACAGCTTCACTTGCCCTCAGAGCCTACAGTGTCCCCTCTGGGACAAACTCTGTCTCTGCCAGGCAGCTCTTCCCATTCTGTTCAGGTGGGTCCATTTTTTAAAGGCTGCTACATCCTCCCCCATGTCAAGGTTCGCTGTCCCAGGGAACCGGGCTGGATGCAGTCTCAGTCCCTTTTACTTCCACAGTGAAGAGATGGAGACCTCGCCACTGGCTCCCAGTGCATCGTATGTCAGCCGGGATACTCCTTTCCTTATTTGAATGGGCCAGGGTGTATCGAGCACTATCTCCTTGGAGCTAACTTCTTCACTGCCATGAGGACTCCAACCCTGACCACGTGGGGACTCCAACTCCTGGTCCCAGTTAATATCACCCTCCTGTTCCTCACTGGTGCTACCTGAAGCAAGATTTGATAAGACTCCTGTTGTATTCTGAACCAGGCTACTACTCTGCCCGGGCTGAGGGCAACCCCCTGGGATGGGCCCCACACTGGGGTCCATGGGGTCCTCAGGCTCCACATGACGCCAGGCGATCCCAGTACCTAGGTCTAACCCTTCAGAATAGTCCTCTTCAGACTCACTATTGGGCTGATGCCAGTGTCCAGTGAGCTCATGCCCTTCCTGCTTTGCACAAAGGATCCGCCGCCATGTGGTACTTTTCTGTGGGGACTCATGACCCCCTTCTCTTGTCAATGGGGGTCCCACCAACTCCCCTACCAGAAGGAGCAAGTTCCTATGCACAGTCTTTTCTGGGCCCCTTCCACTTTCAGGGCGTATTTTGTGGACTGGTAAATTCCCAAGTTGTCTTTCAATAATATAAGGAGAGGGCCGCCACCCATCAGCAATTTTGTGTTTTCCTACCACCCCAAGGTTCCTCAGCAGTACCCTATCTCCAACGTGTAGGCCTTGCGGACGCACTCGAAAGTCATACCTCTGCTTGTGCTGGGCTGTGTTTTGATGGGCAGCCTCCATTGCTAGCTGGTACGCTCGCCGCGGTCTCTCTCTCAGCTTTTGAGCATACTGCCCATATGATTCAGACTCACTCTGGTCCTTGGCAACCCCAAAGCAGAGATCTATTGGTAGTCAAGATTCCCTTCCAAACATGAGTGAGCTGCTGCAGTGCCCCCGAGCAGAGACCCTCTCCTTACAATCAAGCACCCTTGCAGACAGTTCTCAAACTATTTACAAGATTGAATTATTTACAACATAACAAACAATCATTAAATAAGCACATGGATATACCGACTAATAAACCCTCAAGAACTTATTTACACAGTCTCCCACTTGCACATGGTGTACTGGGGATCCCATGTGCACTGCCCTTGGCAGGGTATCTCAGGGAGCGGAACTGTCTGTGTCCCTGCACTTGGTCTGTGGATGCTCCCTGGTGCTGGTGCCCGTCTCCATGCTCCTGGGGTTTCTGGGCAGCAAGCAGCAACTCCTCTGCAGTTCTTGCAAGACAGTCTTCCCTTGCCTTTGACCCCCTTCCCTGGTTCTGCTGTGAGCAGTCTGGGCTGCAGGCTATAGCAACCCTCCTGCCCCACACAGCCTCACAGCCCTGGCAATCGCAACCCCTCCCTGGACTTTGCCTGCCCCTGGGGCCCCTCACCCATCAGGGAAACTAGGGCAGACTCCGGCAGTCCCCACCCCAGCTCTGCTGTGCTCACCCAACCACACCGGCTGCAGTCAGGTCTCTCCAGGCTTAGATTCTCCACACCAGCAGTCCCTGCCTGCTCCTGCCGCCGCAGCTTCTCCACTGCTGCTCTTGCAGGCCTCTCTCAGGGGCTCTCCGAGGGTCCACTGTGCTGAGACTCTGAATCCGGTCTCCAGCCTGTCCCTCAGCCCCCTCTCTCTCTTGTTCCCCCTCGCAGGAAAAACTGGTGGTCCCCTTTTATCCAAGCATTTCAGCCAATCCCAGCTCAGGGCCCTTCCTGGGCTTTTGCTAACGGCTCTCTTTCAAAATTTTGCTGGGGTTACATCACCCCTCCCAGTTCCAACAGGGCTGCTCCCAAACAGCTTCACTTGCTTTCTGAGTCTACAGTGTCCCCTCTGGGACAAACTCTCTCTCTCTGCCAGGCAGCTCTTTCTATTCTGTTCAGGTGGGTCCATTTTTTAAAGGGTGCTACATATTAAAGGGGAACTCTTTCCAAAACTATTAAAAGGTCTGAAAATGATTTTAGTTGAAGTGTTTCCTTCCAGTTTTCTCTTGTAATTAAAGTTATTTTTAAAGGCATAATCCAGCATTATTTCCATAACTAAAAAATCCATAGGTTTCGGAGATTTAAGTGTAATTTCACAAAAGGTAGAAAAGAGGAGGGAGAGGGAGGGGGTAGATTTGTAAAGATTTAAGAGGACAGGAAATGCAGTCAGACTTTATTAGAAATAATTGACTAGATTTACAGTAAAATAAATAAGGGTGTCTGGGTGACAATGAGAGAACAATCTAGGGCAAGATCTTTGAGTCATGATTTATTTATTCCAACATTCAACTATAAGACGAGTTAGGTTTTGCAAAGAGTTTTATGGGGTAATTAAGGATAGGGGCCAAATTTTCATAATTTGGCCCAATGCATCAGGCAGAGAAATCAATCAAAAACTTTACACTGACTTCAACAGAGTTGGGCCACATCTCTGGTAACACCAGCCTTAATCCAATGTAGTTCAACTGAAGTGAATGCTGGGTTTTTGGTTGTAGTCATGTTGGGCTAAGGAAATTTGTGGAAGTCAGCTTTCCTAAAATCAGGGATTTCTCCTCTACTGTCTGATTTCTCCAACTTACGGTGGATGGAGAAAGTGCTCATCTCATGGTCACTGTTGCCGAGTTTCTCTTCGAACCTCAGGTCACTCACTGGATCCTCCCCTTTGGCCTGAACCAAGTCTAGGAGTGCCTTGCCCCTGGTTGGCCTGTAGACTTCTTGAGTTAGATAGAGCTCCATGATGCAAGTGAGGAAGCTTTGTGAGTGATCAGATCTTCAACTATCATGACATATCTAGGTAGCTGCAGTCATCCAAATGCACGGAAGATGCAGCATAAATGTTAGGTGCAGCTTAACCATTAGTTCCAGCTAAACCATTAGGTGCAGCATAAACACATCTAAAAGGATGTCCTTTCTACTGAAGTCAAGGTAATTCTCTGATTTTAGTCAAAGCTCTTTGCCTACATTTAAGCTGCCTTGAGTTAGCAGAATTCCCCAACTACCATAATAGCCTGATATATTCTCTGTGTTTGTGCACTGTTGCTTTATGTATCACTGGTGAGTCAACAAGCTTCACCTTAATGTCAAGAGTTGTTCTAATTTTGTCATCTGACCTACATAAAACAGCAGTCTTTTGAGTGCAATATGCATGGGTACAACTTCCCCATTGCCCACTCTCTAGAACAAGTTGTATACTTGTAGTGAGAATAACATGGAGGAAATGCAGTGGTTCATGGTTTCAAACTGCTAAATCCTCAGCTGGTATAAATTGATATAGAGCTAATGAAGTCTGTGCAGCTAAGCTCTAGAATCTAATAGAGTCTTCTTTAATCATGAGTCAATGATGCTTTCCCACAAAGAGTCATTTTGTTTCATCTCTGAAACACAGATTTTGTTTTGGTATTTTGCACGTGAAAGTCAGTGACAATTTTTAGCATCCCCTTTGTAATCTCATTACATTATGTTCCTTTGCCTCTTTTGCATGGTAACAAGAAGTGTCACAGCCCATGTCCTCTAACCGTCACTTGTGGTTCCTTTATTTCATAGTTTCCGCAGAGTATTTTGCAGAGGTGATATGAATCTGACTGTGTTACCCTATTCTATCATTCCCCATGGATGACTCTATACTCTTTTAGTGTTGTCCTGTGCTTCACAATGATATTTTTGCTGACTACTTTTCTTATTTTCTCTATTTATAGATCCTTGAACACTGTTACTTTGCAAATACAGCAAGCGTTACATCTACAAGAAGTTAAAAGTTCTGCTCCCTGACTAATGCTGTGCTTCATTTGGCTATGGCTGCTGCTTGAGCTATGCGTTATTTGTTTCTTCAACTTGTAGCCATCAATTGATCCATAGAGTTAAATCGGGTTCTCTCAGCAACCTAGCTCTTAGTTTGTAATTGTTTATGTCTAAAACAATCCTGTCTTAATTAAATTGCCAATGAGTTATTCCAGCTTTCAGGGATTCACCATGTTCTTAACTCAGCCTCACATTAGCCTGTATTTCTTTTAATACTGAAGTACATGGGAATTTCATGGGAATTTCTGTATATTTTTTCTTTTTGAGGACTATTGTATCATTGAAACTTTCAATTTATTTTTTCTCCCTGCACTCTCTGAAATTATGTCAACATTTTGTTGTCTTCCTCTTGCAATATGTGACAATGCTGAGGCTCTGAAGGATCTGTCTCTGAGACTTCTTTCCAGTGGCTTAGCAGCTTTAGACCCCATTCTGAGGTGCTCTTTATGGGGAACCATGTCCTATATGAGGGACCTAGGCAATTCTGCAGGGTTTTAGATTCTGCTTCAGAATCCAAGTGCATTGAGGCTCTTAACTGTTACATCTCTAAATTATGTAAATCATTCTATAAGCCATGAATTCTATAAGCCAGATGCTCTCCACCCCAGGGTGTTGAGGGAGCTAGCAGGGGTTGATGCAGGGCCCTTGGCATGGCATTACAAGCGCTCGTGGTGCTCAGGCCAGGTGCCAGATGATTGGAAGATAGCCAATGTGGTCCCCATCTTTAAGAAAGGGAGGAGGGAGGACCTGGGCAACTATAGGCCCGTCAGTCTTACCTCAATTCTGGGGAAACTCTTTGAGAAGATCATCAAGGAGCACATCTGTGATGGGCTGGCATCAGGGGTGATGCTGAGGGGCAACCAGCACAGTTTCATTAGGGACAGGTCATGTCAGACCAACCTGATTGCCTTTTACGATCAGGTCACAAAAGCATTGGATGCAGGTGTCGCCATGGATGTAGTCTTTCTGGACTTCAGCAAGGCCTTTGACACTGTGGACCACCCCATCCTCATTAAAAAACTAGGCGACTGTGGCATCGATGCCGACACGGTCAGATTGATTGATAATTGGCTGAAGGGTCGTACTCAGAGGGTGGTGGTGGACGGGTCATATTCGACCTGGGGGGAAGTGGGCAGCGGAGTCCCCCAGGGTTCAGTCCTTGGGCCCACGCTGTTCAATTTCTTTATCAGCGATTTGGACGATGGGGTGAAAAGCAGCCTGTTCAAATTCGCTGATGATACCAAAATCTGGGGGGAGGTGGGCACGCTAGTAGGGAGGGAAAGACTGCAGAAAGACCTG
>NW_005841867.1:2803955-2813204 GCF_000455745.1 Alligator sinensis | reverse complement strand
ACTTCCAAGGGAAGTGGTGCTGGCTCCTACCCTGGGGGTCTTTAAGAAGCGGCTCGATGCCTACATGGCTGGGGTCTCTTGAGCCCAGTTTCTCTCCTGCCCAGGCAGGGGGTCGGACTTGAAGATCTACAAGGTCCCTTCTGACCCTACTTCTATGATTCTATGAATTGTATCTGGCTCTTAGCATACAAGTGGATATTATTCAACATGAATAACGAATTTTAGCCTATATCAAAAGCCAAACTGGTATACTACTGACTACTGTTCTTATTGGTGTAACAGCTACTGTAGCTCTCCAACATACAATACAATTTCTCAAAATGTTCTGAAAAAAATCAATGTAAAGACAGAACAATATCAAGCTGCTGTGGTAATAGGTTTGCTAGAAAGAGAATAGAAAGAAGATGAAATGGAAGAAAACAGGAAAACTATTAAAGTTGGCATCCAACACCTATCAGGATTTGCATAGAATCATAGAAACTGGGGTTGGAAGGGACTTTAGGACATCATCTAGTCTAACCCCCTGCTCAAAGTAGAACCATCCCCAACTAGATCATCCCAACCAAAGCTTTTTCTAGCTGAGTCTTAAAAACCTCCAAGGATGGAGATTCCACCACCTCTCTAAACAAACTGTTCCACTATTTTACTACCCTCCTACTGAGAAAGTTTTTCCTAATGTCTACCCTAAATTTCCCTTGGTATAACTTGAGACCGTTGCTCCTTGTTCCATTATGGGCCACCACTGAGAACAATCAAGATCCATCCTGTTTGGAACCACCCTTCAAGTATTTGAAGGCTGCTATTAAGTCCCTTCATAGTCTTCTCTTCTCCAGACTAAATGGGTATTGTAACCACCGGGCCTCAAACATCTTACCTCAGGCTTCCTTGCTCCAAGGGTTTGCTGATATCCGGCTTGCCATCGCAGGTAGCCTTCGGGGAGGTCTTTCCACATGCTGCAGCCCGCCCCTTTCTCACCTGCCACGACTTTGATCTTTCAGTGGGTGGGGCTTCGTGTAGCGCGATTACCCTCTTCAGCTACCTGCGTCGTAGGTGTCTTCTGTGAGGCTCCTCCTCCCCTACACCTCGCCCTTACCCTGCCCGGCAGATCTTGGGTATTTCTGTTGGTGCTTGCGTACTCCCTCAGGCATGCCACTAATGAGCTCACCCTTCACTCAATCTCCCTATTGATACGCCTCAGCCCCTTCTGACCCGGGATAACACAAAAGAAACAAAACTCTTCGAACTTAACTACGGCTCACTATGCCTAATGTGGGACATGCCCCACCCCTGTAAAACTCCCTGGTGGGGTCCATAGCCCCACCGCCCCTCAGCTTATCAACCAGGTCACTGCCCATGACCTGGTATGCTAGCCCTCTCTTCCCGTGCCAGCTACCCACCACTCTTTGCCTGGTATCTCCCGGAGCAACCCCCTCTCTGGGTTTTCCCTGACTTGCAGCCCTCTCTCTGGGTCTGTCCTGGCTCGCAGCCTTCCTTCCGGGTCTTTCCCAGACTGCAGTCCTCTCTCCGGGTCTTCCCCGGACTGCAGTCCTCTCTCCGGGTCTTCCTCGGGTTGCTGGCCCCTCCGTGCCGCCAAGGCTCTTACCCCACTCTTCCCCGGCTCACCCGCAGCAGCCACGCTGTCCTCTGGCGTCGGTTCATCCCCGGGCTCTTTCACTTTCCTGCTCTGCATGCCGGCAGTCGGCTCAGGCGTTCCGTGCCTCCAGCCAACTTCCACGGCCCGGCTTTCTCCCGGCAGCCATGTGCGGGCCTCGCTCCTCGCCACGGTCAGCTCTTTTATCCCCGCCGGCCGGTAATTGGCGATGACGTCACCCGCCATCCGCAGGTGACTTGAGGCGTCGTCCCGGCCGTGCACAGGCTTCTCCGGCTGTCCCTGCTCCTCCTCGCATCCTGCAGTGAGTAATTTGTTGTTTCCCTTTCCTTTCCCCTCCCCTCTGCCCTCTGTCTCTGGGGCTCCCTCCATGAGCTCAGGAGTTTCCTCAGTCTTTCTCCGCCTGTGACAGGTATCTATACATGTGCCCAATGCTAATTAGCATGCTTCAGCAGCCTTGACATCTTGTGTATTCAGTGTCCCCCCACTTCAAAATAACGGTGGAGATGCTTTAACTAAAGCTCATCAAATGAGCTTTAGTTAAAGTGCCGCTGCTGACATTTTGAAGTGTGGGACACTACATACACAAGATACTGTGGGCACTTTAATTAGAGAAACTCTTGAGTGCCACTCTAAGTAAAGTGCTCCTCTGCTCCCCCCAAACCCAGAGCACATGTAAATATTTCCAATAAGCCCAGTTCCTTCAGGCTCTCCTTATAAGTCATATGCTGCAACCTCAATAACCATTTTTGTTGCACTCTTCTGGACTCTACAATTTGTCCACAACCTTTCTGGAGTGGGGGATCCAAAACTGGGCACAGTACTCTAGATGTGGCCTCATCAACGCTGAATAGAGAGGCATAATCACTTCCCTTGATCTGCTGGCAGTATTCCTACCAATCCAGCCGAGTATCCCATTAGCCTTCTTGGTAACAAAGTCACACTGTTGGCTTATATTCAACTTATTGTCCATTGTAACCCCAGGTCCCTTTCTGCATTGCTGCTGCTTAGCCAGTTGGTCCCCAGCCTGTACCAATACATGGAATTGTGGACTTTGCACTTGTTTTTATTGAACCTCATGAGATTTCTTTTGGTCCAGTCCTACCCTCCTGCATAAATACTACTCCCCCCAGCTTGGTGTCATCTTCAGACTTGCTGAAGGTGCCCACCATCCCATCTTCCAGGTCATTGATGAAGATATTGAACAAAACCAGCCTCAGGACTGACCCCTGGGGCACTCTACTTGATACTGGTTGCCAATTTGACATAGAGCCATTGTCTACTACCCTCGGAGCCTGATGATCCAGCCAGTTTTCTACCCACCTTACAGTCCATTAATCCAACCTGTACTTCCTGAGCTTGCTTGCAAGAATGTTGTGAGAGACTGAATCAAAAGCCTTGCTAAAGTCAAGGTATATCACAACCACTGGTTTCCCTGCTTCCACAGTGCCAATCATCTCATCATAGAAGGCAATCAGGTTGGACAGACACGACCTGCCATTGGTGAACCATGCTGACTGTTTGTAACATATTACTAGGGGTTCGGGAGAATCTGAACAGGCCCACACCCCAGAAGCACCTCTGCACACCCACCCCAGACCTGAGAAAACTCATCAGAGGCTGGGGAATCAGGTCCTGGGATGCAGTGAGTCCCACAGCAAGGGAGCTGACACAGGTGTGGGGAGTGAGAGAGGGTTAGCCACATAAGTGGGAAGGTTAAAAGACACTGAAAGCAGCCTCAAGGGGCTACATCTGGCCAGGGAGCAGGCTGCCTGGAGCCTGGATTTACCAGGGGTTAAGCAGCCACTGGGAGAGCCTGAGCAGGGCTCTGTTTGTTTGTTTGCTTGATTATTTGCTTTGTTGTGCAAGCCTGAAGGCTCTGCAAAACCTCTGAAAGGCAACCAGAAACTGAAGCCTGGAAGAAGCACTGGAAGACAGGTAAGTGCCAACTTTTTTTTTTAACGTCTTTTGTTTGTTTTGCATTGCTACTAAGCCTGGGTGGCTGTCTAGTATTATCTACTAGCCTGGCTGCAGCAGAGGTAAGGACCCTGAACAGTGGGTCCTTGGCCAAGGCCAGCAGCAAAAGTAAAACTGGTCAGCTCAACTAGTGTGTCCAAACATACCCTGCTGTGATCTGCCCAGACTCTGCCCATAGCAGCCTACACTGTTCCTAAATACCTTCTCCTCCAACTGCTTAGAAATGGATTTCTTAAAGACCTGTTCCATGATTTTTCCAGGGACTAAGGTGAGGCTGACCAGTCTTTAGTTCCATGGATTGTCCTTCTTCCCTTTCTTTAAGATGGACACTATATTTGACCTTTTCCAGTCATCCAAGATGTCTCCCAATTGACGCAATTTTTCCAAGATGATGGCCAGCAGCTCTGCAATCACATTGGCCAACTCCCTCAGCACTGCTAGGTGCATCCCATCCGGCCCCATGGGCTTGTATATATCCAGCTTTTCTAAATAGTCCTTAACCTGTTCTTTTGCCACTCTTGGCTGCTCACCTCCTCCCCAAACTATGCTGCCTGGTGCAATAGTTTGGGGGCTGACCTTGCCTGTGATAACTGAGGTGAAAAAGGCATTGAGTACTTAAGTGTTTTCTGTGTCCTCTGTCACTATATTACAACCCTTGTTTAGTAAAGGACCCCCACTTTCCCTGATCCTCCTCTTGTTGCTGACATACTTAGATTCATAGATTCATAGATGTTAGGGTCGGAAGGCACCTCAATAGATCATCGAGTCCGACCCCCTGCATAAGCAGGAAAGAGCGCTGGGTCTAGATGACCCCAGCTAGATACTCATCTAACCTCCTCTTGAAGACTCCCAGGGTAGGGGAGAGCACCACCTCCCTTGGGAGCCCGTTCCAGACCCTGGCCACTCTAACTGTGAAGAAGTTCTTCCTAATGTCCAATCTAAATCTGCTCTCTGCTAGCTTGTGGCCATTATTTCTTGTAACCCCCGGGGGTGCCTTGGTGAATAAATACTCACCAATTCCCTTCTGTGCCCCCGTGATGAACTTATAGGCAGCCACAAGGTCGCCTCTCAACCTTCTCTTGCGGAGGCTGAAAAGGTCCAGTTTCTCTAGTCTCTCCTCGTAGGGCTTGGTCTGTAGGCCCTTAACCATACGAGTGGCCCTTCTCTGGACCCTCTCCAGGTTATCCGCATCCCTCTTGAATTGCGGCGCCCAGAATTGCACGCAGTACTCCAACTGCGGTCTGACCAGCGCCCGATAGAGGGGAAGTATCACCTCCTTGGACCTATTTGTCATGCATCTGTTGATGCACGATAAAGTGCCATTGGCTTTTTTGATGGCTTCGTCACACTGCCGACTGATGTTCATCTTGGAGTCCACTAGGACTCCAAGATCCCTTTCCACTTCCGTGCCACCCAGCAGGTCATTCCCTAGGCTGTAGGTGTGCTGGACATTTTTCCTTCCTAGGTGCAGTACTTTGCATTTCTCCTTGTTGAACTGCATTCTGTTGTTTTCTGCCCACTTGTCCAGCCTGTCCAGATCTGCTTGCAGCTGTTCCCTGCCCTCTGGCATGTCCACATCTCCCCATAGCTTTGTGTCATCTGCAAACTTGGACAGAGTACATTTCACTCCCTCGTCCAAGTCACTGATGAAGACATTAAAGAGTATCGGTCCAAGGACCGAACCCTGTGGGACCTCACTTCCCACACCCTTCCAGGTCGTAACCGACCCATCCACCACGACTCTCTGGGTGCGGCCCTCCAGCCAATTCGCCACCCACCGAACTGTGTAGTCATCCAAGTCACAGCCTCTTAACTTGTTCACCAGTTTGGGGTGGGATACCGTATGGAAGGCCTTGTAGAAAGGCCTTGTAGAAACCCTTTTTGCTAGCCTTCAAGTTCCTTGCAACTCCAGTTGCACTTTGGCCTTCCAGATTCCATCCCTGAATGTCCAAGTAATACTCTTATACTCCTCCCTAGTGGTTTGTTCAAGTTTTGACGTCTTGTTAGCTGCCTTTTTGTGGTTTAGCTTACTGAAGAGTTTCCTGCTAAGCCAAGCTGGTCTTCTACCACACTTTCTAGTCTTCCTGCACATTGGGATGGTTTTTTCCTGTGCCCTCAGTAAGGTTTCTTTAAAGTACAGCCAGCTTTCCTGGACTCCTCTCTCCCTCAGACTGGCCTCCCAGGGGATCTTGTCCATAAGTTCCCTGAGTGATTTGTCTGCTTTTCAGAAGTCCAAGGTCCTTACTCTGCTGCTATCCTTATGTTTACTGCTCTCCACATTTGTGGCCTTTGTTGTTTAGTGACAAAGTTTTTTCACAGCAAGTTTCAGGTTAAATATGATTTTTTCTTGCAAGGTTCATGCTAAAAAAATGGTATACAAATACATAATTTGTTATGTGAAACAGTTTGGAAATAGGAAATCCATTAACTTAGTTGTGTCTGGATTTCCATATTGCCATTGGAAAGAATACTCATACAGTCACAGAAATGGAAAAGAAGTGTAAGGGCTGTTGAGTTACTGAAAGAAAACAATTACTTAACTACTCCTCCAGTTTCTATGTAAGCCTTCAGAAGTTTACAAGACTTCTTGGTATAATTAAAACTCAGTGATACTTCTGTAGGAAGTTATCTGAGAGATATTGAAAGACGGTAATTAATGATTTCTGGAGACTTTGTTTTCTTTGCATTGAAAGAAATGAAAATGGGACGTTAGCTAATAAAACTGAAAAATAATCTCCCTGGTTGAAGCAGAATTGAACCACTTATTAATGAAATAGAAGACACAGTGATAACATTTCTTCATTCTGTCCATGGTTGCTAAATGTAAAATATATCCCTTCATTTCTTTTATGTTATGTAAATAAGGCAGTTGCATAACATTTGCACTATTACAACAGGCACTTGTTTAAAGAATACAGGACATTTCTACATGTACTTGGGAAAGGGGGAGGGAAAGTGGGGGCTACTTTAATTCGAGTGGCTCCGAGAATGACTGTAGTTAAAGCACCTCGAGCGTCTCACGTACACTGGAATTATAGCCTCTCTGCTCGTGTATAGGCAACCACAAATATTAATACTTGTGATGGAAAAAAGTTTCAATTGTGAAAAAAATGTCTCAATTGTTCAGTTTTCCACCCATACCCACTTTGGTAAAAATTGTTTCTTTTTTCTTGCAGATGTATTGTATTTAACAGTTTGAGAGCCTATTTGTAGTCTTTCTTAATCTGCTGGACATCAGGAATTACTCTAATAGAATAATACTCAATGCAAGGAGGAGTCTTAAATTTAAGAAGAATTCAGGTAACAATATTTTAATTATTTTGGCTTAAATCCTTGAAGAAACCAACTTAGATTTTCATTTCAGATGTAATTAGACACCTAAATAGAAGTTAGGTGCCTAAATGTATTAGAGGATTTGGGATTTTGCATTTCTTCTGTGTCTATTTGAAATATATAAAAGAAAGAAAGTACCAGCCCAGAGTGAAATAAAACATTTCCTTGTAGATTGAAAATTTAGATCTCTGTGTTAATTTGGTATTTTAGACTTGGATAATAGTAGTCTGACAGGGCTTTGAGTTTTTTTTGGTCATGCTTTATTCCAGTTATTGACAACTGCCTTTAACAAATTGCTCATCATTCATCTCCAAGCCATCACCTGCCCTTTATACTATAATCTCCCTTCTGTTTGACTTTGCAATTCAGAAATGGCCATCCAGGAGTCCCCTTTTTATTATTGGCTCTAATAAAGAACTGCATGCAATTACATAGTTGAAATTATATTAGCAGGCACATCCTAAATACTGTTGGAGAGGTGCGTTCTTACAGTCTTTTACAATACATGTTTTTTATAACACACAAACCTGTTTTTAGCATCCTGAAAGGACAGATATATCCTTGTGATAGGGATGGAAGATGAATGTGATTTTGTTTGCTTAGTTTTTTTATGAGCTCAACAGAACCTATGCAGATCTATTGCAAATATGAAGGACTGGAACAAGGTTGGTACAATTTTATGGAGTTAGCAGTGAAAATCAGACAGTAGGAGGTGAAGGAGATGAGGTTGATTGGAGGTGTAGGAGGAGAAGAAAATAAATCGCATGTACCCATGAAAAAAATTCCAGTTTCCTTATTGCCATTGGAAGAATTAATCTAAATAATATATTCCTGTATGTAATGTGACACTTTGTGATGTTCAACCAAGATGTAGAAAAGGAATACTGAATACTTGAATTCCTGAGATATGTTAACTGATGTTTTATAACTGAGGATGAGTAAAAGGTGAATAAGAACTTCATGAAAGGAATAGCTTATTCCACACTTCCCCTTCCCTACCTCTTCTTCATTTTCACATGCTGGTTTACTTCCGTTTCTCAGCCTTGAGAAATACCAGAAATACCAAAGGTTATAGGAGGAACTATTTCTAATGAGGAAATACCAGATTTCTCATGAGAATCTTACAAGGGTACCAGCCTAAAGCTTCCACCAAGCTAAGTTTGCCAAGTCTTTTCTAGTCAGCCAGAATAAATCCCAATACATTGGTTTAATTTTCTCCTTATAATATTTTTGTTTTGAATGTAATGTAATGCATTTGCTACAAGCATGTAATACCTAGTTTTGTGCTGTGCCCTACTTCTCTATATTGTCTCTAAAGTACAGCATGATAAATAGGAGTATCCTTTTGCGTCAGCACTTCAGCAGAAAGGAATGTTATGTACCAGCAGAGCCTGCATTTGTGGATTTATAGTTTGGTTGCTACAGAATGAACTGGATTTAGTGTTCTACAGACTTGTGAGTGATAGGACATTGATTCTCACTCTCTTCTGTTCCCTGGATAACACTGTAGGTAGCACTGAACCTTCTGACTCTGCTTCATATTGGTTTCCAAAACCTAGACACAAAGGCTCAGGGACAGATGGTCCAACTGCGGCAAGCTCGCTTAGAGTTTCACATTCTTGCTGTCTGTAAACTACAGGAAGAGTTCCCTGAGAACACTCCACTGCCTCCTTCTTAACCCCATTCTTCTTAAACCTCTGGCCATCTGCCCATCAGCTAGATGACTGTGTCTTTTATTGTTTAAAGACAATGCACAGGACTTGGATTTAGTCACCTACATGTCTCAAAACTACCATTCAACTTCTGTCTTTAAATTCCCTGGACACCTAAATTTCTATTAGTAAAGTTCCTTAGTTGTCTACATTTCTATCACTGTGCATGTACACAGCTGAGAAAGTAACGTCATGATGATATTGAATGCTTGACACCTATACAATGGCTGAATTAAAGAAGAAAAAAAAAAAAGGTATTACTCACCTGATGGGGCCATATCTGGTGTGAATTCTCAGAATGTTCCTGCTGGATCTGCCTTACAACTACTTCTTTTCCATAATGCCTTACAAAATGAAAGGAAGAAAAAATTGTCAGCACCAGAAGACTACTGGTGTGCTACTTGTACTGCTGATCATCATCATGTCATTGGTCAGGCCACAGCTGGAGTATTGCATCCAGTTCTGGGTGCCACACTTCAAGAGGGATGTGCATAACGTTGAGAGGGTCCAGAGGAGGGCCACTCCACAGAAGGAGAGACTGAGGGACCTGGATTTCTTCAGCCTCTGCAAGAGAAGGCTGAGAGGAGATCTTGTGGCCATTTACAAATTAATTGGCGG
>NW_005841867.1:2795390-2803945 GCF_000455745.1 Alligator sinensis | reverse complement strand
GGTGGTGAGGGTGGAGGGCAACAAGAAATTGGAGATGCTCTGTTTACCAGAGCACTCCTTGAAATAACCAGGAGCAACGACCACAAACTGACAGAGAGCAGACTTAGGTTGGACATCAGAAAATAATTTCTTTATGGTAAGGGTTGCCAGAATCTGGAATGGGCTTCCAAAGGAGGTGGTGCTCTCCCCTACCTTGGGGGTCTTTAAGAGGAGACTGGACAAGCACCTGGCTGGGGTCATATGACCCCAGTGCTCTTTCCTGCCCAGGGCAGGGGGTCAGACTTGATGATCTATTGAGGTCCCTTCTGACGCTAACAACTATGAAACTATGTCCATATATTTTACAACAGGAGTGTCTCCATGTTTTATCTTTTTTGTTATATTAGCTCTGTAAAGCAAGTACCATCTTCTTGTTCATTGACTGGACAACAATGGCCATGTCTATAGGACATGCTGGCTGGGCAGTAGCCCAACACTACCATGCAGTAGTGTCTTGTGGAATAAACCATATCATGATGCTTTTGTGGAGTAGTTTCAGGCTACTGTGCAGTCAGCATCACAAAAAAGCTATCCATCGGCACTACTGTGCAGTAACTTGGCTTACTGCGCAGCCATTTAATATTTGTATAAACAAGTACTAAATGACTGCGCAGTAATGAATGCTCAGTCAGTGTCTTGTGTAGATGTGGCCAATGTCCACAATGTTTCCTGGTCCATCACTGTTGGTCCTTGTTATTATTGTCATATAAATAATAACAATTACCAAAGAGATGTTCCTGATGAATCCAGCCTATCTTTTACAGTAGACTTTTGGAATGCTGTATCAGGATACTGAGTGTTTTAATTGTTGTTTTATAAATACACATACTGCATATATCTACCGATGAATTGGAATGGTTAATGACTTCAATGCATGTCCAAATCATGTTGCTTTTAGTTATAAAACAGCATTTTGGCAGATACATTATAGTGTACTTAAGGAATCATTAATTCTGAACGCAGTGAAAGGATTCAAATATCTGAAGCACAGTTATAAAGATGAAGGAGAAAGAATATTATTTTTGCTTCTAGGGGGCAGGACTAGGAGCAATGGTCTCAAACTGTAGCAGAGCAAACTTAAGTTGGTTATGAGGAAGAACTTTTGCTTGCCAGAGAGAGATAGTTAACTCTGTTAGTTTGAAGTCAGGCAGAAGGCACAGCAATGTTGTACCTTATAGACTAACTACAGCTTACTTCATCAGATGCTACGAAAGCATTTGCAGGGAGTAGACATTCAAGCAGAAAGAGTGATTTAAAGACAAAACATGAAGGGGAGAAAAGGAGTGATGGTGGGGAGGCACTGTTGTAAAAGTAAACCCAAAGGGATATAGGGATCATGAAAGCTAGTCCAGGTAATGGGATAGGAATCCATAGTCCCTGTTGAAACCATACTTTAAAAAATCCAGTCTGTAGATGATTTCTTGTTCTGCCATTTCACATTTAAGTGACTTTTAAAGTTTTGATTAAGAACAGCTACTCTCGAGGTCAATGATGGGACATCCAGGGAGGTTAAAGAGTTCTGCCACAGGCTTTTGTGTATTTCTAGACTTGATGACCTCATGCCAGAAGAGGTAACAGTCAAAATAGACAGGACAGAAAAAGTACATGAAAATGGTCCACAAAGGCCTTAATTGGCTTGCCCAGGGTCTCACAGGGAGTGTGTGATAGAGCCAATGACTGAGCCTGAATCTCCAGTCTTTGTCTAATACTTTAGCATCAACACCATCATCTAATATCCCTGTTAGACTTATAACCAGATCTAAATTGATATTTAAAGTGACTTGCCTTCTAAAGGGTTAATATTTTGTTTTGAAAGTAGAATTAGAGCGTTAAATATTCACCATGTAAGCATGAGTTAAACTGAATGTCTATGGAATAAATTTCCATGAATAGGGTCAGTGTTTACTTACTGTTCAAGTCAAGTATAATGCAAGATGAAAATGTTCAACTCATTGACTGAATAATTATATTGGTAAGAGAAAGGTCTTTGTTGTTGAACATGAGAGATGCAAATTGAAGGCACATGAGAGCACTGGCATTTTTAACTATTATCATTCCTTGTTGATTCTTGTCTCTAGTGGGTTATGGAATAGAGAAAATCCCACACAATTTACTGATTCGTTTTAATGCACTGGCTGGGGGAGTAGTTAGCTGATTGCACGATTTCACAATGATTACACACTTAATTTATACAACACAATTTTATTTTAAAACTCTTTGCTACGTATATAACACTGCTTAGCTTTAAGAAACACCACAAACATTAAAAACACAATAATTACATATATCAGAAACAATGCTCCAAATGCACTTCCTTCCCAAACAATGCTATAAGAATTAGTGTTACAAAAACAACTACAATTACAACTAAAAGTTAAATTTGAATCAATACTATTATTTTTCATAATATACTTACAATCCTAGAATTCCGAGAAGCCAAATACCAAAATATGGTTTCATTCCTCAGTAGTACGATTTAATGGGTTGGCCTCAGTAGTACGGTTCAATAGGCTGGCCTCAGCAATACGATTCAATGAGCTGGGCTCACCAGTGATAGGACTACGTCCCCTTCCTTCAGTCCCTTTCGGGCGCTCCGCGGCTTCAGCGTGAACTAAGAGATTCGTGTTCACGGAGAGGCTTGATTAGGCGATCAATCTAATCTGAATTTATACTTGCGATTCTTCCTTCGTTGTTCTGCAAGTGAAGTCACCTCCAAATTGGGACAGTAAGTTACAGGTTTTTATTGAGTGAGCTGCCGTCATTGGGCTCCTCCTACTCAATTCATCATAACTCCCAAATTTGGGCTCGGATCTTACTCAACAGAAATTACCTTTGTTGAGCATTTTTAAATTATTCTTGGGGAGACTTCCATATCACTGTAAATACTCTTTTCTTTTTACCAGTCTGGTTAAAAGGCCCCAGGCTTTGATTTCTCGGAATTTAGGACATTTACTTTCTTTGTAAAAAACTTCTAAAGGTACAATTTAGATTAAGGTTTTAGGCGAAGTCAGGACATTTCGCACGTAGCTCCGAAACAATGAGCTAGATAAGGAGATAGATCCTATCTTCTTCCTGAAACTGGCTAATGGGCAATCTTTACAAACATTCAAACTATTTCATTCAATATGACAATTCTGTTAGCTGCCTCACCAGTGTCTCAAACTGTGAGAGCCTACAATTGGTTCACTATAGATTTTAACTACAAGAACGTAAGTATTGTAAGCCTCAGAATTTAACTTTGACGTCAGACTTCAAGTTAACATAAAACTCAACGTGAAATGCATCTGAAACTGCCAAATGTTTCCTGGTTTTAGGTTGAAACAATTTGTTTTTTAATCTAAGCTGCAGGGACCAGAATGTGCTTACTTTATTCACAGTGGTTGTATCTACACGTGCAGTTAGCTTATAGTAATAAACTCAGGTGCAGTTCACACTAGAATTTATTGCTCCCAGGTGAAGTGTTTATACATGCATCTGAGACTGCAGTATGTTGAGCCTGGGTGGCTTTAGTTGGCAGGGGGCCTGGGGCATCAGCCTGCCAGCCTGGGGCTGCTCCACCCTAGCTCAACATGCTGTGGAGGGTCTGGCTGAGGTATGAGGGTGCTACAGTGCAGGACTAGCCAGCAGCCAGCTCCATGCCGTAGCATCTTTGTGCCCCAGTCACCCCTAGTCACTGTCTACATGTGCATTTCAGTGCACATAATTACTCTGCTGTAGGACAATACTTGTCCTGGACAGTACTTGTCTCTGACATTAATTTACTGCGCCATAATATGGGCACACTTGTAGACTGTTATGCTTTGCTGTGGAGCTAATTAGTAAGCTGCACAGTAAAGTGCACGTGTAGATGCACCCAGTGAATAGTAGCTTACTCTACCAGTAGCTCTAGTGTTTCAAGGGAAATACTTGTGAGGTAAGATACCATCACAACTTTTTAGCTCCAAACCAGCCCAACTTTATTGGAAAGTGGCTCATAATGTTTCAGCATTTGCTTCATCTTTTTTACACAGGTCCACTAACTATAGGTTTTTCAAGCTTTTTATGAAGGGAGAGGAATGGGATATATGCCTGTGCTATATACCAATAAAAGATCACTCACCTCCTTAAGCAACAGATTGTCAATAAAAATAATTTACAGACAGGAAGACCAGTGAGACACGGTTTCTTGGGTAAGTATTCAGCCAGATGATGGAATTAAAAGAATCTCTGCCAGTTGAAACCAGCAGAGGAACACATATTACCCACAATTTCTTAAAATAAATGCTCATGTGATTTGATACCATTAGAAAATGGGGCTGATATTTTAACGCCAGTAATATTGCCCACCTATCCTTAAAATGATCCATGGCAGCCTAGAACAAACAGAGCATTACAGCTGTTATTTCCAATGTAGACTAAACCACGATTTAGGCACCTAAAATCCACTGGGATTTAAGCAGATAAATCACTTTTAGTTTTCTTTGAAAATCACAGCCTACAGCCTCTTTTTAGGATTGCGATGGCATGTCTGTGGCAGTTCTGGTTTTTCCTGCACAGCAGTTAGTAGATAACAAAGGTGAATTGGGTAGTCATTTGTATGAACTGAATGAGTGTGCTGCTGATCTGTCATTGCTGTGACATTAATTAAGGCCTAAAGACTTTGGCCTGTCACTAAATTCCTCCCCCTCATGAATTTACAACACCCAGAAACCTAGAACTTTGACCTGCAATTTAGAATTAGCTGAGATGATTTTCTGTCTCTCTTCTTACCAATTGCTTCATCCTCTTTTGTAGTTTTATTAACAGAGTACACTGCATATTTATTCAGAATAAATCACTGCAGGCTGTGCTTGTAACAATCTAAATCTATGAACCACAAAAACTGTGACTTTCTTTAAGTGTGTTCAGAAAACGTATACTCACAGAGATAGAGAAATTAAATATTCAGATCACTTTCCTCATAAAGTTTGCACAACAAATGAATGCTCCTGTAGACATTATGGATGTACTTGAGATGACTTATCAAAATTTGAACCCAGATACTTATATTTTATGAGCAGGACTGACATATTTAAAAGCAAAAACACTATATTCATCCTTTGCACAAGTGGGCACCATTGAACTCAAATAAATTTAGGTTACTAAATAGCAGGGCCGATCCTGAAAATACAAGCAGACATATTTTTAAAGACACTTAGATGTTTAAAAATTCAGATAGGTGACAAAAGGGCCTAAGCAGACTAGAAGCTAGATCCAAGTAGTTCACCTATGTGCCAAAATGGGATGTAAGCTAATTTTAGTCTCCTTAGTCCAAAAAAAAAAAAAAAAAAGGTTATTTAGATTGGCTGCATTCCAGTGATTGTGAAGATTATTTTTTGTTTCTTTTACCAGGGATTGCCTAACATAAAATGTATAAAAAGTCCTGCAAGCATGGACCAGAACCTAATCTCCCCCTCACTGGGCACATCTACCTGAGATGCTTTACTGCACAGTAGTACAGTTTATTGAGCAGTAAGTGCATGTGTCTACACAGTAAATGATGCTACCTGCAAGTAAATTTGGTAGCTGCAAATGCAAGTAGCAAATTTACTTGTGAATAGTTACTGTGCAGTAATGCACATGTAGATGCCAACCGGAACCAGCCTGGGGCTAGCCTCAGGGCTTCAAACTGGGAGCCTCTCCTGCCCCAGGACTCCTGTCCCAGCCTCAGACTCTGAAATACCTGAAGACATTTTGAGCCCTGGGGCACATGAAGACAGCTTGTGGCCCCTCCAGGCCTCTATGCCTACATGGGCAGACTGCAAGCTAGCCACACTAGCCTGCCTGCACCCTGGTGCTGCTGTCTGACACTGCAATGCTGTGTGGCTGCCAGGCCTGCGTCGTCCAGGCTTGCCAGCTGAGGCGGGGGGGGACTGGCCAGGGGAGGGGGCACTGAGGTCCAGCTGCAAGTGGCTCCTGGCCACTGGGGCCAGCTCAAGCAGCCTGCAGCCCACCCCCAGCAGCCTGACTGGAGCCTGCAGGTTCTGTGGAGCATTGCCTCACCACATGGCTCCGAGTCCCATGCTGCGACTCTGTCCTGAGTGCTGCAGGCAGCTGCCCAGGCCCAACAGCACAGGGACATTAGCAGGAAGGCCTGGAGAGCCAGTGTGGAAGCCCGATGGCCTTATCCTTGCTGACACTAGTTCCTGCCTCCTGGGGACCCAACTAGTTCATGGAGAAGACTGGTGACTTTGTAGCATTGTGGGGCAAGGCAGAGGTGCAGCGCCAGTTCATGGGGGGTGGGTTCTTCAATGTCCATGTCTATGAGGGGCTGTCAGGCCAGATGCAGGAATGTGGGCATGAATGGTTGGCATGGCAGTGCTGCATAAAGGTCAAGGCCTTGCAGGCACAGTGGGTTACCATCGCTGAACACAATCATTAGTTGGGGAGGGCCCACAAGTCCATGCCCTTTATGCACAACTGACAGCAATCCTTGTGCCCCGGGACCAAGGTCACAGCTGTGCTGTATATAGCAGCATGGCTGGCCAGCCAGAGCCCTGAGCTCCCCCCAGGAGTGGCAGGGGCCCATTGCAAATCTGCTGTCACATCTCTGCATGTGTAGACACCTGTCTGGGAGTGTTTACTTGGAAGTAGTTTACTTGCAAGTAAACTGATCTCAGATCAAATATATGTGTAGATGTGCCCACTGGGGACTGTTTTTATTTCTGGTCTACAGAAGCTACAGAGTCAGGCTACTTTGAGCTATATTTGGCTCTAAAAAGTTTGGAGATCTGGATGTTTGTAGAAGCTGTAGACATGACCAGTAACTAACAGACCATACTGATTGGTGCAGAATACAGACCTAGCAAAAGTCTGAGTTATGAATAATATGAGCTTCAGTTGGTATACAATCAATAAGGGCCTTGGTACACATTAATTTTAGGTGGATCCTGGAGCTCTTAATCCCTGGGTTGTCCATATATTAACATGTGAAATTACTTGTAAGCACATTTGGGGAGCTAAAAGTTATCTCTTATCTTTGTTACCTAGCTCATTTTCCATTAATGTGTGGCCACTCCCCAAAGATGAGCCACCCAAGTTGCAGTCCTTCAGCATCCTAGGATGCAGTGCCCCCCCCCCCATCCTCCTGTTGTGTGTAGACAAAATTTTCATCCCCTAAACTGCTGTCCTGGAGGTATTGTAGCACCAAGCCACAACTGTCCCTCCTGTCCCTAGGGGTATGACCTTCCCATTCCCAGGGGCACAACCCTGTGAAAACATCCTGCAGAGTATATGCCAGCCAGCTAGGCCATAGGGCATGGGCAAGTTCAGAGGTTGGGTGTGGGGGGAAAAAAGCTAGGGGGCTGGATCAGGTCCCCATTAACTGGTGCTTCCTTCCCAAGTCAGGGGCAGTAGCTCTCCCAAAAGCGCCATCCCTCACAACTCCTAACTCCTAGCCACCCCAGGAAGCACGAGCAATCCTAAATCCCAGTTTATAAAAAATATGAGACCTTCTTTAATTCACTATCTCATTATTTTTTATTTTATCCTTTAGTGGCTGACTTCCTTCATTTCATCACCCTTCTTCCACTCCCCATTTCATTTCCACTTCCCATTTAATTACCCACCCGTCCCATTAACTTTCTACCTCCCAGCTTTATATTCCTGCCTCACAACCCTCCACCCCACAACTAGAACAGGGATAGCAGCTTGTCTTGGCTCACCAGCCCTGTGGTGGCAACTGACAACTATAGCTCCTACTCTGGCCCCTGCTCACCAGCTCTCTAGTGGCAAGTCACAGCTGCGCAGGTGAGCAATAGTCAGAGAAGGTATAATTTCTCCAGACTCCAGCTAGTACTCACACTGATCAACATTTGAGTAGCTCAAAGTGCAACATGTACAAGTGGGCCCTAAGTAATAAGCTTGCCTTTACATCCTAAGCAGTAGCCTGCGCCCTGCCCACTCTAATGGGGAGTGTGGGGTCGTGGCCAGCCCCTTGCCCCAGTTGTCCAGGAGCCCTGCTCACACTGCCTGGCTGCCATGGACAAGGTGGCAACACAGCAGAGCAGTTGGCCTGCAGAAGGAAGTGGGGGGCGGGGGGCGCAGTGGGGTCCAGGGCACTGAAGAAGGAACCTATATATCATTTCCTGCTAAGCTAGGCTCCTTGGATCAGCTAGGGACAATTGCAGAAGTGAAGGTGCATCCATACCATCACATTCCCCTGGACCCACTCATGTTAAAATCATATTGCAATAATCATGTGTATTTATTAACTAAATATGGTAAAGCCAAAAGTTATGTTCGATGCAGAAAAGAAAAGAAAGTGAGAGGTAAAACTGCTCTGGGACATCAATCTAGAGGCACAGAGGAAAAGGAGTCCACAATTGAAACCACCTGTTGTCAGCCCTAGCCATTTTTAAGAGACTTATGCTAAGCTGCAGTGATGTGGCTAAAGCAGAAGGCCTCAAAGCTTGTTTTAGAGTAACACTTTGCAGACATTACAACTAGCCTGGTCGGCAAAGTAAAAGAAACAGATCAAGGCAAATAGCATTTCCAAA
>NW_005841867.1:2780160-2795359 GCF_000455745.1 Alligator sinensis | reverse complement strand
TGGGAAAGAGATAAAAGTTTCTTCTTCCAGAACTAATTTTCACCTTGAGACAGACACCAACTATTTGGCATCTTTCAAATCCACCAAAAAAGTGGTTCAGTCCAATTCTCAAAGTCTCAGTAAAACAAAGACATTTGAATAAAATCAATCATAAAATATTTATAAAAATAAGCCACATATCCATAATGGGTATAAAGTGGAAGGGATTTGGGGAGACCAGCAAATTCAAGATAGCATGCTGCCAGTCTCTGTGCCACCTTCTTTCTCATTCCTGTATTTCCTCCAGCTGTTATAGGGGAGAATCTGTATTGTTCTGTTGCAGGTGGCCAGGTAGGCATCAAGACCAGTGCTTACTCTTGTGCTTTGGGGTGTAGGGTTGGGTTATAGACCTGGCTCTTGCCACTTAATCTGACTTGGGTGGCAATAGTGCCTTACCTGCTAAGAAGGAATGGAGGATCATTGGAAAATGTAATTGTATCTTGATTTGGTGTTTAAAATAACTATGTTAAAAGAACTGTAGCTGCCCCTTAATTCTGTGTCTAAGTTTGCAAAAGAGGTCCTGATCATAGACAGGCATTGGGTTTGTTTCTCTAAAGACCAAACAGTACCAGGTTTTTGGTAACTTCTGACAGTCCAACTTCTTCAACAGGAAGGATGGAGAATATCCCATCCAACCTATTCTGTAGCCTAGTGATTAGGACAATCATCCTGGGTCTCTAACTACAAGGTCCTCACTGAAAAGGGTGAGTGGCGTCTATGACTGGTCAATAGGCACTTCTGTACTAAATCCTGGATCAGTGAAAGTGCAGTTCTGAATGAGGAGCCAAAGTTCTAGACAGGGATAGGAGCATGTCCCTGGGCCTAGTATTTCCTATTGGCTCTCTCCAGGCACATTCCAGAACAGTACTTAGCTATTAACCATTAACTCTGTAGGGATCCTGGGCTCTTAACCCTGTGCATCAGGTTACTCCTTTGGGGCAAGGCAGTTCTTTTTAGTTCATTTAGTTTGAATGTCTAAGTGAAAGAGCCTTCAAGGTTGATCTGGATCTGGCACTAAGTGCCTCATTGATCTCAGTGGAAGTTAGTCACCTAAATACTTTTTAAAATATTGCCTCCGAGGGGATAGGCACTTTTGAGACTCTCACAAAGCCCCTACCTGCATCCCAAGGTACCCATGCGCCTTTTAAAATCAGACCCTTAAATACCAAAGTTACTTTTGAAAATAAACGTAGTCATTAAAGCCATTTGGATGCTTTTGAAAATATTATCTGTAGTGCATCAACATAAATAATTCAGACAAGCCAAGGTACTGTCCTTATTAATATGAATATCAGCCATATTTCTCAGTGTAGTAGATGCTGTTATTAAATCCTTAAATTTTGGTCTTTAAACCAGGACTCTGTGACCACAGAACAGACCCAGCCTCATCAGTCATAATTCAGGATTATTAGTAATAAATCTCCACTACTGTGGATTACTTTCTGGCTGAGTTAGATTGGTCCTAAAGTCAACATCTCTGAGCCCAGAAGTATCAGTCAGTGCAGTGGTTCCTGGGATGGCACAGAACCAACAATGCAACACCTACTCTGCCTGGTGCGGCTTCCTCTATACTCAGTGGTGGAGATGAGGCCAAAAACAAGGCAATATAGACAGGGCTTATTTTGCCCTGGGCCCTAGTTACACCACTAGCTACAGTGCTAACATCCTGGGATCACTAGTAGCAAGTGCATTTTAGAGCCATTTTTGTATAAGCTGAGGATCAAGGTGTTGGTCTGTAGTGATTGTGCTAAAAGTCTATTACAATTTTAACTGACATGGAAGCACAAATAATAAAGAAGGATGTTATATGGAGGTATTTTCTCTTATTAGGGATGACCTTTCTTGCAAATTTGTCATCTCTAGGTTGTGAAAATATATTATGATAATAGTTGCCATACTTAGTACTTATATAGCACTTTTCATCTCTCCAGTCATTAGCTGACTAACCGATAGTATATGTAATGCACATTATTGTTTTAAATAACAATATCTATTCTTTTTTGTATACTTAACAGTCAGACTTATTGTTACATAGCAAATTTAAGTGTTGAGTACAAGTTGTTGATAATGCAGATTCGCTTCCATTCAGATGGCTGGGGTTCTAGAACTCCTGCTAGTGTTAGAATATGGGTCATCACTGAAGCATAATTATTATTGTATAATTTTGTTAAATAGGAAGAGCTTCAGGCATAACCACACATGTATTTAGTTTAGTATAACTGAACAAGATTTTCACAGATATAATAGAAAAGTTTGCTTCTGAAAGAAAAATTTATTTTGCTAAAGTCAATGGCAAAACTTGCATTGGTTTTAATGGAATGAGAATCTGAGTGAAAGAAAACATCTAACATATGGAAAAATAGCTAAGAAGAATCATTTTACTTGTAAGCTCCCTCAAAATTAATCATAAAGTTAAGTCCCATATATGATTTCATGATTTGTTTTCAATCCCATAAGACAAATGTGCAATAATGAATGCACATACCAAGAGGAGAATAAGAATAATGAATTGATTGTACAAAAGAATAAATGCGCTACATTTATGTTGATGTTTTATTCTAGGCCTTGTATATCCAATAAGTGTTAAATGCATAAGTAAAAATTGAACTCAGGTCTTTAAAAGAATCATGGCCTCAAATTCTAAAGGAACTACTGGCTATAAGGTAATCAAATTTTAGTCAAGATTTCTAGAACATGCTGTCCACTTCTCAGCTTTGGTAACTATTTGTAAAAGTGCCCATATTGATTACAACTGTGGCTCCAACCTCTACAGTATCTCTTCTCATTATCTTGTATAAATACTGGCTGATAACAGGTTTTATCTCTCTTCAGCAAAGCTTTTTCACTCCTTTTCAGATAAATTTATTTTCTTTAAAAAAGATAAAATAGCACAGATGAAATACAGAAGAGATACCCCTATATCTCATTTCATATTCTCAGTCTGCTGTTCAGTTTCTGGATCTAATTTTGGTAGATATATGTGTTCTTTTGGTACTGACAGTTTCCAAAAATGCTACTTCTGCTGTCTCCTTTTTCTCTTCTTTTCAGTCTTCTAATCTGTTTGGACCATGTCTGTCAAGAATACCAGTTAACTCCAATTCAAGTTATTGGCAGCCAGCACTAGGAGCAGAGAATATTTCCTCAGTATGTCTTTTCTGCTCTTCTCATGTCGTTCACTGGTCTCAGTGTGTTTGTCAATTTCTCCATGAGTCCTGACACCGTCAAATACAGCTTTCAATCTTGCTGTAGTCACCAGAAATCCCAATGAATTTATGTGTGGTCCATAGTGTACTTTAATTTTGTCAGGATTTATGCCCTGTATCTCACAACCTTTATTTTGTGAACTTTAATTGATTTTCTTCCAAACAGGCTATTTGTTAAGGTGTCACATGCCAAGGAAAATAGTTGTATAAACAAAATAGAACAACATCTTCTTACATCAAAAGCAGAACATGATTGCCACAGTGTACTGGGCAGTATTCCAATATCATTATTTTGCTATTCACAGTTCAACAATTAAAAAAAAATCATAAGGCAATGTCCACACAAAGCACTCAGTATGATGTTTGGAAAAAGTGTGCATCTCATTCATCTAGAATTTTGGCATCAAAATAAAAAATTGAGGAAGTATAACTTTTTGTTTCACTTTTAAAAATCAAACAAACCAAAACAGTTTTGTACATTTGCCTAACATGTTAATTTTTTTTTTAATATATTATTTTAAAAAGGGCTGTGACTGAAATTTGCAATAATAAAATAACTTAATTAACAAAACCAAAAGAAACATACAACAAAAGGGCCAATGTGGTCCTTATTTTCAAGAAGGGGAGAAGGGAGGAACTGGGAAACTATAGGCCAGTTAGTCTCACCTCTATTCTTGGGAAAACTGGAAAAAATCATTAAGGATCACATTTCTGAGAGCCCAGCTTGGAAATAATGCTGAAAGGAAATCAGCATGGATTCACTGCAGGTAGTTTCTGGCTGACTAACCTTGTTTCTTTTTATGACCAGGTCACAAAATGTTTAGATGCAGGAGTTGAGGTAGGTGTCATCTACCTAGACTTTAAGAAGGCCTTCAATACAGTATCTCATTCTGTTTTCATAAATAAACTTTGTAAATAAACTTTGTGGCTGTGATGTAGATGATTACATGGTCAGGTGGGTGGCAAATTGGCTTAGGGGTCACAACCAGAGAGTGGTGGTGGATGGGTCGATGTCAGCCTGGAAAGATGTGGGCAGCGGAGTCCCGCAAGGCTCGGTTCTTCGACCGGTGCTATTCAATGTCTTCATCAGTGACTTGGACAAGGGCGTAGAGAATACTCTGTCCAAATTTGTGGATGATACCAAATTATGGGGCAAAGTTAACACAGCAGAGGGTAGGGGATGGATCCAGGTGGATCTGGACAGGTTGGAAAAATGGGCAGAATGAAATAGGATGCAGTTCAACAAAGAGAAGTGCAAAGTGCTGCATCTGAGCAAAAACAACCACCAATACACTTACACAACACAGAAGCACAGCAGCGGAAAGGGATCTTGGAGTCATAGTTGACTCCAAGATGAATATGAGTCATCAATGTGATGAAGTGATCAAGAAGGCTAACCTCACTTTATCATACATTACCAGATGCATGATGAACAGGCTCAGGGAAGTGACACTTCCCCTCTATGCGGCACTAGTCAGGCTGCAGGTGGTGTACTGCAATCAGTTTTGGGTGCTGCACTTCAAGAGGGATGTGGAGAATGTTGAGAAGGTTCCGAGGAGGGCCATTCATGTGGTCAGAGGCCTGCAGGCAAGACCCTATGAGGAGAGTCTGAGGGACCTAGATCTCTTCAGCCTTTGCAAGAGAAGGCTGAGAGGTGATCTTGTGGCTGCCTGTAAATTCATCAGGGGAGGGCAGCAGGGAATAGGAGATGCTCTATTTACTAGGGCACTCCATGGAGTAACTAGGAACAATGGCCACAAATTGATGGAGAGCAGATTTAGGTTAGATATTAGAAAGAACTTCACAGCAAGGTTTGCCAGAACCTGGAACAGGCTTCCAAGGGAGGTGGTGCTCTCCCCTACCTTGGGGGTCTTCAAGAGGAGACTGGACAAGCACCTAGCTGGGGTCATCTGACCCCAGCACTCTTCCTTGCCCAGGGCAGGGGTCAGACTCAATGACCTACTGAGGTCCCTTCTGACCCTAACATCTATGAACTGTGAAATAACCAAGTTCTAGCATTTCGGTAGCTTCAGAAATCTGCACTGAAAAAAAACCCCAGTAATAATCAAGCATGTTTAATTCAAACCACATTGCAATATTCTTACTTATAACGAAAAGCAGGTTACTTCACAAGTAATTTTCAGGTGGCAGGCATTGTCCTGGCCCCACTTCTGTTAATGAATCTGTGTCATCCTATATAAATGAATCTGTGTCAACCTGTATAAGTTCAAAATCTGTCCCCTAATGGTCTATCTATGATGTAGGACAGGGATGACTAAACTTAATGCACCATAATTATGGCACATTAATTAACCTGTAATTATGCCCTCTGAGTACAAGACTCTGGTCTTTTTCAGTTCAAGAATTAGGTAGTATATCCTATGACTTTTCACAATTTTGTTTCCAGCCATTGACTTTCTGTCTCTCTCTCACAGAAGGCTCATTCTAGTGCCTTTAGTTTATTTTTAAAAATAAATACATTTACTCAAACTGTTAGAAAGAAATCAAATCTTTTCCCTACCTGTTAGCTCTTTCTGCTCTGTTTTTTTCCTCTTCTTTATTACAAAGAAAATAACAGAGTAATGTGTTAGAGAAACTAATTTCAAGTCCTTCAGGATAGAGAATGGGCTGAACTTTTAATTGAGCTGAGGGGGATCACTATCTTTGAGCTCCTTGCTCCATACCACTTTACAAATTGGTGCTCTGACTTTGATCAACATTCCAGTCCCCTCTTCCAATCATGTGAGCCATGAGATCTATTATTCAAAGGAAAACAAAGTGCTTGCAGTTTCCAATTCCACTGCAGAGACAGCTCACTTTTTTTCTACCTCCCTTCTGAAGGCAACACAATTGCATTCTTACTTTAACCCTTTTGGCCAGGTATTGACATTAAACTTTTACCAGTATAAGTGATTGGAAACTGATCTATAACCATAACAGAACAGAAATTTAACAAGCATAGACTGGATTAAAAATGGCAGAACCCAGTCTAAGATTTGTCCTCCTCACCAAAGGGCTAATGTGTGTTCTGTTCACTACCAATGTACACTACGCCACTTACAGAAAACTATGTCACTTAGATCACTTCCGATTTGAATGTCTGTACCTAGCCTTGGAGACGGTAGGTCCCCCCTACACATATTGATTTAAGAATAGATTGAGGCACTAGACTCTGCCTTGCATAAAGACCATTGCATAGATGCACTGCTTGAGAGTAAAAATGGCCTTGTAGAGAAGCATGCCCCTTTATCACTAGGAGTGCTGTAGGAAGCAGTTTTTTACTATATTTTTGGGGCTATTCTTGCAAGATTCACCTAGTTTCACTCACTGGTGTATATAGGAACACAGCCATGATGCTACCAGCTTTCTCTGCCTCCTTGTTCACAACTTAGTCATGTGCTTCTAGGAAGAAATATGAGATGTGCAATGCCTGCTGTCTCCCCCTTACTTCCCTGCCAACTTTGACGCCATGAATGGAGGAGTGTGACAGAGTGCTGGATACATCTGTCACTTTAAGAAAAAGGGCAGCCTGCAAAAAAGCTGGCAGGTGGAGAAGGGAAATAATGAGAGCATCACCTGCCCAGTAGAGGGCTGGGATATAAGCTCATGGCCTGGTCAGACAGGCTAAGCCTGAGAAGCAGAAGCAGTGAAACTCCAGAAACCAAGCTTGCAGCAGGGCTTCTGCCTGAACTTGACAGCTGGCTATGTTTTGGAGAGAGGAACCTAAGGGTTCTGATAGCTCAGAGGGGCCAAGTGAGTGTGGGAGAGCTTGGTGCCTGGGGGAGAGGTGGAACCAGGAGGTTCTGGTGCCTAGGTGGCATTAGTGTATGGGACCAGAGAGGGTTCAGGAGCCTCTTAGAGAGACTGGAGAGTGTTGAGCACCCAGGGAAGAGCTGAGTGTGTTGAGAGCCCTGGGTAAGGCTGACTGAAAACCAGTGAACATAAAGGAATGGTAACACCTGTGAGGCTTGGGACATGGTGTAAGGGTAGATTGGAGCCACACAATTAGCCCTTAAGGTGAGAACCACAAATACCTGGTGGTTAGAGAGAACAAGTTGGGAAGCCCTGGGGTAGCCTCCCACAAATAAATAACACAACATCAAGGCATGGCAGGAGAGATCAAGGGGTGGCTTTATGGCTATCCCTTGAGATGGTATTCCCTTACAAGGAAATCTAATGTGTATGTACAGGACAGCTTACTCCCTGGCACTTGTAGCTCAGTCCTGTATCAAACCACTATGGTCTGCATCCCCATGATTGGGGATGTGTGTTTTGTAGGTACTCAAAGGCTTTTGAGGTGCTGCAAAACGCGCACAGTGCACGTGAATTGGTTAGCTGCACTGCATATTTGCCAGACCATGCCAGAACAAGAAATGTAAAACCTGTCAACATATCTCCACCAGTCCCACAATAACTACACCCCGTAGCAGAACCATTACTATTCTTGGGTCTTATACCTGCACCTCCAGAAATGTAATATATCTCATCCACTGCACCAAATGCCTTGATGGAAAATTTTCAGGAGAAACCAAACAACAACAACAATAACATCTCCAAGATGATCCTAACTTCATAGTAGAGACAATTTAGGGAGCATAATCCTTCCATGTCAGTAGGTAAAGAAGCAATAAGGAATATATTCTAAGGAATGCCTTTGAGAAAACACTTACTGTAGAAGCATAGGCAAGAAAATATCCTAGGATGCCAGAAATAATACACGTTCAAGACAAAGAACAAAGGGATCCAATACAGGCTATAGTAATAGGTAATAAAGAAAAGGAAGACAGCAAAAACCTAAAAAATGTCCTTGGTATAGCATACCATTTCACCATAAACAGCCAGGGATATCACATATAGAAAATGACTAAAAAGAGAGACTTCTTATGCAGAAGTCTCCAGTCTAAAGGCATGGTTGCAGGTAAACTGCTGAGATTATATTCTTTGAAGCCATAGAGATTACTGCAAGGAAACACCAGGAGTAAACATGGTCTCTATAGGAAAGTATGAAATATTATTTTATTTTTCAGTATGACTTCACAATATAAACTGTCACTAAAATAACTGAGATTCTAGACACCAGCATCAAATAAGCTTGAAATTTCAAAAACAAAACAACTGCCGCCCCCCCCCCAAAAAAAAACTTAAGTTTTTAAGTTTGACCATTGACAGAGTAGGGTCAGGGAAGATCCAGAGAAAGTGCAAGCAGTTAACTAGATCAGGGGTTCCTAAACTGTGGTATGTATATCTCTGGGGGTACATAAGACATCTCTGGGGGGTACATGGGAGAAATTGTGTAATGATGGATTTAATTTCCATTATAATAATAATTGACATTTAAATGGTGAAAATATTAAACATGCTGGTAGTGGTATGTGGGCAGCTGGTAAATCTGGAAGGGGGTATGCAACAAGAAAAAGTTTGGGAACCTCTGACCTAGATGAGGAAGCCCTAGGATGTAAAAAATATATTGTTTCATTGGTATGGAAACACACACAGGGAAATTCTTATTTTACTTGGCAGGAAAGACAAAGTCATTGTACTATCTTCTTTGTATAGGGGAATTAAGCACCTGTCAGGCATTCACAAAAATAAAAAAGTATATGAGCATTTTTCCAGTCACAGCCATAAGTAAGCCAAGTAAAATAATGATTTCAACTGATGCCCTGTTCCAATGGGTAGAGATCTCTGGAATTTGCTCTGGAAGTGTGTAGCATGGCAGCTTCTTTAACCTTGAAGTTTCATCCATGCATTCCCCTAGTGCTGGTTGACAGAGGGTCCCCATTACTTGCTGCCTGTGCTCGATGGTCGGGAGGTGAAAACCATGCTTTTAAATATGGTTTTCACCTGCCAGCCATAAGATACAAGTTGTGAGAGGCAAGTGATGGTGCCCCTCCACCAATCAGCAGTGTGTTGGGGGAAGGGTGCACTGGGGAAACTCCAAGATTAAAGAAGCAGCTGTACTAGTGTGAATTACAGAGATCTCTACCAATGGCATGCAGCAGAGGTTTGTAACCTATGGACCATGGGCCAGATCCAGTCTGTGGAGCTTTTTGATCTGGCCCACAGATAGGGGCTTTGGTGATGGGGAGTTTCTGTGGTTGTTCTCCCTGTGCTGCTACAGGGAGAAGTGGTGGCAGCAGCTGGGTGCTAGAACTCACTGTTCCACTTGCTTCTGACCTGAACTGGGTCACTCTGACCTACAACCTAAAAAAGGTTGCCAGCTGCTGGGATAGAGAAATGAAATTTTCAGGAACAGCCTCTTTCACTATGCTCAGGCATGAGCCACACAAGTTCTCACCAAGAGAGAGAAGTGCCTAACCACAAGCAGTAAAAGAAACAATAGCCATTATACGAACTTGAAAATATTTGAGACACTTTTTTTTTTCTTGTAAGTGTAAAATTAAATATGGAAACTGACCACAAAGAGCCTGTTGAACACTAAGCACCAGGGACTTGACATAGACAGTGAGTTCATGGTCCATTGGTAGTATGAGGGATATTGTAGCCAGGATACCCCAGAAATGATGAGAGGCAGGGATTTTGTAGGGTGATATCTTTTATTTGACCAACTTTATGGTTGGGATAGAGGTAGGCAAGTTTTTGAATGCAAGACATTCTTCATTGTTCTTTATAATCCTTGCCTTCATGGTCCAATATAATCTTGCTGATACTTGCTAATCCCTGCACTTCACAGGTGATAGTAACCCTACTTAACACATTTTTATTCCATCTGCTACTTAGATTAGTTGTATCTGCTCTCATTTGAAGCTGGTGGCAGGGTTCTGTGATACCCAAAAGCCTGCCTATGTCCATACCAACCATACAGTTGGTCCAATAAAAGGTATCACCCACAAGATTTCTTGCCTCTCACGCTTCTCCTGGACCTGCAAAACAGCATCACTTCAGCTCTCACAAATCAATTGTCATTCTCCTAGGTTCAGATAATCTAGATGAGTTGTCACCTAGAGAACAATGTTTTCCTCTGAGACTTGCACAGAGTTTCAGCTCTTGATTGCTTATATTCCTGAGAAGAACTTCTCTGCATCAGATGCATTCTTCATAGATAGGCCTCATACCAGGCATATCACAGCTAGGGAGGAAACAGGAAGAGCTGTTTATGGAAGGTCTTGTAGATATAGCATTTATCAGACAAAAGAGCTGGAAGAAAAGCAAAGTGACAGATGAAATATTGAATCATGTCATGACTCGCTGCAACATGAGGGAGCAAAGAAAGTCAAGAGCCTCTATGAAACCATATCAAGCACTGAGGTTCTTACTATAAATAAAAGCCTATTGTTGAATAGTTCCAAATTGGTTATCCCTATGACAGTGCAAGAGGAAATCTGTAACAGACTGCAGGAAGGACACCAAGGCATTACAAAATGCACAGAGGATAAGATGGTAAAAGAGAGAGAGACTAGTCTTTTTGGTGCCTTGGGCTGGGCAAACAACTACAAGAGAGAGTTTGACAGGGGCAATGCTTGTGCTCACTTTAGAATCAACACATCTGAACAATTACTACCATCTGCTTTTTCCAAAAGACCATGGCCTAAAGTTGGGACTGAGCTTTTCTGTCTAAGTAATGCAACCTATATTTTTTTTACTGATTATTTCTCAGGGTTCATTGATGCTACCAGGTTAATCAACTGCATATAAAGTGCACTTTTAGAAAGAATAAAACCCTGTATTTGTCTGTCTTGGGATTCCAGGGTAAATCATCTCTGACAGTAGTGATTAATTTTCAGCTGCAGCCTTTAAGAGGTTTACTGATATAACTATTGTTCCACTTGTGTCACCTGCCCAGGGTGTTTTCCAGTGTAATGGAAAAGTAGAGTTTTCAATAAAGACAATAAATTATTTCTGTTCTAAAATCCTCTGATCCTCATCTCGCGTCACTGGCTCATCAGTCAACCTTCTAGCAAGTAAAGCTAGAAGAGCTGCTGCTGGAGAGAAAGCCGAAGTCCACTGTTCTGCCTATCATTCCCAATTAGATTCTTGTTGGCCAACTTCTTGAGCTGACAGAAACCAATCAGAAGATGGACTTTGTAATGGGGCCCCAACCCCGTTACTAGAAGGGAGGCAGGGGTAGGGTGACCCAGGTGCCGTAGCGCCTTGCTGGGGATTTTCCGTGTCCTGCCCCCACTTCCCTCACCTCAAGATCTCTCTCCAGGGGCTGTAGGAGCATTGCTCATGGAGAGCTAGCCTTTTCCTTTCCCATCACTCAGCACACCTGACCAGCCAGGAGTCTGGTTGCCACGCAACAGCACATGACCAGGCCAGCTGGCCAGGTGGTCAGGTGCCCAGGGACACTGGAAAGAATAAGAGGGAAGGAAAGAAGAGCAGCAAAACAGCCAGAGTGGGAATGTGAGCCCCCTGAGGAAGAAGGGGGTATCAAAGGAGCTGCTGCCTCAGGAAAACAGAGTGAATCTTCAGATAATTTTTGCCTTGTTTACATTTCTTTTGGGATCTGAACAAGCCCCATTAGCAGCCCAGGCAGAACTTCTGGCACCCACCAGGGATTTGGATTTTAGCAAAGCAGGGTGTGTCCAGGAGCAGGGTGCCTGAGGCCTGAGTGGTTTCTCTGCTACAGTGCAAGGGCAGTTCAGATTCCCACGTCATGGGCCTGAAGCAGGACGCTGGCAGTTAGAGCAAAAGTGGCCAGTGGCAGAGGTGTCAGCCAGACATGCTTCAGAAAACATGCCAGCCTAGCACATGCAGCCCAGGGTGGCTAACAGACTTATTCAATACCTCCAGGTGAGTCTGGGTCACAAGGGAACCTCTTGCTCCTATTTCTAAGAAGAAGACATGGTGGACGAGGAATGGGGGCTTCCCTTTGAAAATGGTGCCTGATGGGTGTTAGTGCTGGATAAAGACAAAGTCCGAGTAGGATCGCCCAGCCCTGAGCCGTTTGGAAGTAGTTACTTGAGCTTAGACAGGGACACTCCCCAACAAATTCTTACTTACACACTGCTTGAAGAAATTTGATCTGACTTAGAGTCAAATATAGAATTACAGGTGTGGGAGCTACAATAGTAACAGAATCTATAGCAGTCATAAAATTATTGAATAAGAGGTGAACTTTAGACAGCCCTGAGAAACTACATCATAATTGATATCTATTCCATTATATCAGGGCTGGGCAATTATTTCAGCTGGAGGGCTTCATGAATTTTGGTGAGCTGTCAAGGGCCCGTTGACAAGTGGTCCACCCCCTGGTCACGAACTTGGTGCTGGAAGTCCTGCGCCCTGATCCCTGACCTTTTGTCACCGGAAACCCTTGTCCCAGAAGTACTCCTTTTGGGATGGGGGTTTGCTATCTTGCAACCAGAAAAAAAATGAATTATATACTAAAAATCCAACATCCACAATAACATATTTTAATTTTATTTTAAAAGGATTTTTTTTGTCTAGATTTATGTATGTTTGTGTTGTGTATATAGAAGTGATTGCATAATAGCTGAAAATGAAGTCTTAGTCTTGTATATTGCAGGGGTGTCTCTTGTATAGTGGGGGGTATGGATGGGTAGATATGTGGCTTGTGGAGGGGCTGTGGGTCTTTGTGGGGTATGGGGAAGGGTGTGGGGTATGTGTGGATGTGGGTGGGCATGGGGAGTTTGTGAGGGTGTGTTTGTGGGGAGGTGTGGGTGAGTGTGGGGTTTCTGGGGTGAATGGAGAAAGGGGAGGGTGGCTGATGGTGTGTGTGTGGGGGGTGGGTAGTAGTGAGTAGGGCTCCCCCCAGAGACCCATAGGTGTGGGGAGGAGTGTGGGGGGGTGCAGTGTTTGTGGGGTGTTCTATTGTGTGTGGCAGAGAGTGTGGTTGTGGAGTTTCTGGGGGAGCCCTCCGATGCATGCTCCCCTGAGAAAGTCATCACCCGCCCCTCGACAGCCTGGCACCCATGCACCCTGTGGCCCCTCCCCACCACTGCCAGCAGTGTGCAGCCCCAGTGAGCCCCACTCCTGCTCCAGACTTACCCCAGCAAGATTGGATCATCCAGACACGTGCACATCCCTGACCCAACTCCCGTGCCTGCTTCACACCGCCTGCCCATGGTGTGTCCTGCTGTCCCCTGGGCACGCAGCAGGGCTGATGTGGCTGGACTGCTTTCCTAGGCATCTGCTGGCCCCAGTCCTTCGGTACTAGTGGGGACTCATATGCAACCCTGTCTGGTCCCTCCCCATGCTAGCTGCAGACTCACCTGCTCACACGGAATAGATGCAGCAGCAGTAGGGCAGAAGTGTGATTGGCACCGGGGAAAGTCAGACCCTCCTCTTCAGTACTGCCCAGTGCTTCCTGCAGCAGTCTCACAGAGCCCACACTTGGCTTCCCTGCAATATCACCTGTCATGACCCAAAGGGTATGATTTTGTGTGTGCTTCAGCACTGCAGAATTATTTCCCGCCACGAGGAGCTTTCTTTGCATGGTGCAATTCTCAGTTGCATAGAGAAACCCCAGTGCAAAGGAGTTCCCACCACCCGCATGCAAATTTGTTCCCCACTATTGGCTGTTTCTAAATTATTCCCACGTGGCAGCTAGTGATTGGCTTGCTAGCCGTATAAGAGGCTTGAGCGGTTTCCACCCAAGCTGGAGGACTCCACAACCATCTGGAGGAGGAGAACTTCACATCCATCTCGTGAAGAACTCTAAGCGCTGTGGAGCTTAACGAACCCAGCGTGTGCCTTAAGAAGGATATAGGGGCCTGAGCAACCTCTAGCCTCTCCCCGTCGCTGCCTGATCCCTCAACGTACCCTTCCCTGTGCGCTCAGTCCACGGAGCCTAGCAAATTTCGTGTGTGTGTGTATCCAGAGCTCTTTCCGGGTTTAAGAGGCTCGAGTTTTCTATGGGTCTTGTTCGTGCGAGTTTTCTTTTCGTTTGTAACTGCAACTTAAGTGAAGTTTCTCCTGTCTGCACCGCGACCATCTACGGTGTAAGTAAAATAATCTTTAATCAATCGCTACGTGTCCATGCCTAATTCTAGTCTGCCATGCCGAATTCCCCGACCCACATGCCAGGGCTGCTGGCCACAGCCCGCCGCGCGCCCCCGAAAGCCTCGGACCGCTCCCGGCCCGCACATGGCAACGAGGATGGGATCCGGGGAAAGCACGATGGAGCTAGAATTAGTTAAGAACTGCCCTTGGCGCAGTGGAAAACTCCAAGTAGAGGACTTCATGGAACTGGAGGCGCATATCACTTACCACCAGGTGGGCAGAACGGGTGAGAGGTTTATCAGCGGACGCCTTTCGCTGAAGGGAGAAGAGGGAGCTTCCGAAGACGGAGCCCCAAGCGAGAGGGAAGTGTATCTTCACCCCGCGGCATTCGGGTGTATAATGAATAATGAATGGGTCCTGTTCAGGCCCCTCAACACTGTGTCCCTCACCAGAGTCAACCCGGCAGGCGCAGTAAACCCGACTCTCACCCAGGAGTGTGCCTGTTGCCAAAGATGTGCTCGGGAGAGTGAAGAACCGGTGCCAATCGACCGGTTCACCCCCTTTATGGTAGAATCTAGATTAAGGGGTCGTGAGCTTCCATCCGAGCTCCGCGAAGACCTGGAGATGGAGGGACGTGCCACAGATGAGAGGGTGGCCCCAAAATATGACAAGGGGGGAATGCTAACTGCAACTTTTTGTACTGTAACTGATTTAATGCAGAAGAACTTAAGTTTGACAGCCCAGCTGCGTATGGCCGTTCAAGCGGTCAAACAAGCAGCTGCGAAAGAAAATCTTGAGACGCCACGTCAAGATGGCACCGAGCAAGAGGGAGACCGCATGGAAGAACCGGAAGAGAAGGGTGGAGTTTCGGAGGAACCCGCGAGAGTTCAGCCGGCAACCCCGCCCACCGACGCAGCGTTGCTTCCGGCGACCACGCCTTCTTGCTGACGGAAGGGAGAATCGAGCGGAGGAGTGCATCCTCCCCTCCTGCCTGAAGCAATAACAGCAGCATCGACTCCCGAAGGAACAGA
>NW_005841867.1:2749686-2779187 GCF_000455745.1 Alligator sinensis | reverse complement strand
TGGTTATGTGTGTATGTATTTGTGCCGGCTATTATTTAATTCAATCCCTGGAGGACGAACTTCTTATGTTAGCTGATTTTGTGTTTACCCGTTCAGTTCAACGACCCTTTATAAGAGCTACTGGCGACCCGAGTGACGAGCATGTGGTATAATTCAGCTGTGCCTTCAGCAAGGGTGGATGTCATGACCCAAAGGGTATGATTTTGTGTGTGCTTTGGCACTGCAGAATTATTTCCCGCCATGAGGAGCTTTCTTTGCACGGTGCAATTCTCAGTTGCATAGAGAAACCCTGGTGCAAAGGAGTTCCCGCCACCCGCATGCACATTTGTTCCCCACTATTGGCTGTTTCTAAATTATTCCCACGTGGTGACTAGCGATTGGCTTGCTAGCCATATAAGAGGCTTGAGCGGTTTCCACCCAAGCTGGAGAACTCCACAACCATCTGGAGGAGGAGAACTTCACATCCATCTCGTGAAGAACTCTAAGCGCTGTGGAGCTTAACGAACCCAGCGTGTGCCTTAAGAAGGATATAGGGGCCTGAGCAACCTCTAGCCTGTCCCCATTGCCGCCTGATCCCTCGACGTACCCTTCCCTGCATGCTCAGTCCACGGAGCCTAGCAAACTTCGTGTGTGTGTGTATCCAGAGCTCTTTCCGGGTTTAAGAGGCTCGAGTTTTCTACGGGTCTTGTTTGTGTGAGTTTTCTTTTCATTTGTAACTGCAACTTAAGCGAAGTTTCTCCTGTCTGCACCGCGACCATCTACGGTGTAAGTAAAATAATCTTTAATCAACCGCTATGCATCCGTGCCTAATTCTAGTCCGCCGTGCTGAATTCCCCCACCCACATGCCAGGGCTGCTGGCCACAGCTGCCGCGCGCCCCCGAAAGCCTTAGACTGCTCCCGGCCCACACATCACCAACACCTCTGGGCTGCCCCACAGGGCAGCAGGGACAGCACAGAGGAGCCAGATAGGCATGGCTGCTGCAGGAAGCATTGGGCAGCACTGAGGGGAAGTGGCTGCTTATACCCCATGCCGAACACACTTCTGCCCTGCCAGCACTGCTGTTGCTTCAGCTGTTCAGCATGAGCACATGAGCCTTGCCCCCGCCCCCCATGTCTACATTCACTAGCACCTGCCTCCCACCACTGTATCTGCACCCCCCGCTACCTGCACCCTGTGGCCCCTGCCATATACTCCCCCTCCTACCAGCATCCTGTTCTGCGTGGCCTCCCACTGCCTCTGCCCTCCTGTCTATCCCTCCTGGCTGCCTTTACCCCACTACCCCCTGTCCCCCCACCCTCCTGGTCACCTGGTATGTCCATGACCACCTCTGCCTCCCCAGCTGTCATTGCTTGCCACCTGGCCTGCACCCCCTCCCTGGTGTCTTACCCTCTAGTCTGTCTTGAGTTCTGGCCCTACTCCAGCCTGTGGCATAGGGCACATGCTTGCTTTTGACCCAGCCTGTCCACACTGCAATAGTTGCAGTAGTGGCACCTCCAGGGCTGCAACCACTGCTGTGTGGTTAGGCTGGACCCAGAGAAATACATGCTCTAGGACCCAACCTGGAGCAGGACCAGATGTGAAGTTACGAAGATCACATTTCTAGTGAATCCATCCCTGAAAATTAATTTTCTGAATGTTTTCCTCCCTCCTTCTTACACACATTCACATAAAATCTGTCCATATGCAAACCACTGCTCTTGGTTATACTCATGCTCCCCCACCTCGCCCCTGCCTGTATTCAAATTCAAAATCAAAGCCTTTTTTCATCATGTTAAATGTAGAAAAAATTCTCGTCTTGGATTTGAATAAATATAGCATAAAAACTAAAGATAATATTTGTATAAATATTATATATATTACTCATAATACCTTGTTCCACTTCGTTATGCTCATGTAACTACACTGAAGTCAAGAGATTTACATCAATGTAAAAATGAATGTAGTCAGGTCCTTTTCACACTAAAAGGAAAAACAATTCACAGGGGAAATATAATTAAAAGAAAATTGAAATAAAGGGTATAAACACCTCCTCCCTGATTCTTTAATTGTCTACGTTTTGAGTGACAGTACACATCTATTCAAAGTTCCTATAAAATATTACAAAGTGGGTGCATCTACATGAGATGCTACTGCACAGTGGTTACTGAACATTTATTTAGTACTTGTATAATAATAAATAATTTATTTAGTGTTTTATTATACAAGTACAGTATTAAATAAATGTGCAATAACCAGAGTTACTGCGAGTAGTGTCGACAAATGCCTTCTTAGTTATGCTACTATGCAGTAATCTAATCATACTGTACAACAGTGTATTAGCACTGTTGGTGCTCTGATGCACTACTGTGCAGTAATTATTCAGCTACTGCACAGTTAACACCTCATGTAGACAAGCTGTAACAGGGGGCCTTCTCGGGGCAATTTAACTGTGGCCCACCCACCTGTTTTTGAGCTAACCGCATGCCTTCTCACCCACCACACCTTTTTGGAATTAATTAGAAGATGTTAATAAGTGGAAGGTTGCCCATTTCCTGCCCCAATGCCAGGGGGCACTATCTGCGGCTCCATTTCTCCCCTTCACTGCAGCCCAAGCCTTGCAGATGGCATCCAGATGTTATCATCATCACTGGCCCCCACACTGGGCCCCACAATCCTAATTGAACCCCACCTGAATTCTTCTCCTCAGGCGGTCTCATCCGCCTTCATACTAGGCAGCATAACTCCCTGAACTGCTTCCCCTTCGGGTGTGGTCCCCCCGGGACCTTTGGCTCACTAGCCCTGGCGCAACTCCAGGCCAGTCGGAACCCCAGGCCCTTGGCTGTTGGGCATCCCTTGCGGTGGGCCCCTGGCCCTTCTACCCTTCCGGTCCTGGTCCCAGCATTGACCAGTCAGGGGATGTCCAGACAGGTGTGAGTCTATGGCCTTTTCTCTCTCTCTGGGGGTCCACCCTCTAGACCCTATGAAGGGGTAACCCATCCAGTTGTGGGAGCTAGGGGTCAAGGCACCCAGACCCACCTTTCACTGGGGTGGTAACTGGCCTGGTATTTCCTGGGGGCTCCCGCACCACTGAGAGACCCACCAGGCCACCCACTCCTGGCAGGGTGCAGTTTTAGGTCATACCCAGGACCAGGAGCCTCCTGACCATCCCCTACAGCTCCTCCCTTACCTCCAGATGATACCAGCAGCCCTCCAGCAGCAGAACTGCCCTGTTTATATGGGCAGCCCCAGATTCAAAATGGCTGCCCTCATCAGGCACCTGGCAGCTGCCAGCTCCAGGCACTTAAAGTGGCAGGCACAAACAGTGCCCTGCCACACAAGCCCACTGAGATGTAGCATTTCATAGCCACTTTCTGCATGTAAATGACTATACAAAATACACAGCAATGGCAATTCCTATCTGTACCATTCTGACTGTAACTTCAGATTGCTCACATGGCTTATTTGCTGTTATTTTCTCTGACAGCACACATTATAATGCATCGTGTTATTTAACCAATCATTTAAAAGTTCAGTAGAAAACATTAACTTGCCTTACTCCCCCCTGAACAGGTGCTTCCCCTAAGCACTGCCATCACCTATAACAAGTTTCTGAAATCCAGATGTATTCTCTGAACTTCTGCTGTCACTTTAAGGAAGCCTATCTATGACTAAACATTATAAGGAAGTTACAGAAGGAAGCAGTACTTTCTTTTTGATGTTCCAATGCATGTAAGTGGACCATGGCCCAATATTGCCAGCCTCCAAAATAATAAATCAGACCTACACAAACATTGAGACTGTTTTAAATTTGCAGAACTCTACTGGGGAGAAAGCACTGGGTATTCTTTTTTATTTGCAACAGAACCTCTAAGGTGTATTCAGATAATGTTTTTAAACTTTCTCTGTAACCATGTGGTTAATTTACTGCTTGTTTTTTAAAATGAAAACAGAGCTTCTCATGTATGCACATGAGTGCAGGAACTAGGGCTTTAAGAAACATGTAGAATACCGTGTGACTATGATGAAACTGCAAGATCTGGCAACAGTGATGAAAGCTGTGTCTCACTTAAAGGGGGAGGGGACATGCCTTGTATTCCTGCCTTCAGCCAGCAAGAGCAGAGATTAGAGCAGGGGTGGGCAAAACGCGTCCCAAGGGCCACATGCAGCCTGCCAGGCCATTCTATCTGGCCCACAGGGCCCCTAAAAAATTTAGAAAATTAATATTTATCTGCCCCTGGCTGCCTGTCATACAGCCCTCGAGGGCTTGCCAAAACTCAGTAAGCGGCCCTCCACCAGAAATAATTGCCCGCCCCTGGGTTAGAGTAATGATCCCAGTCCTTTAAGTACAGTTAGCACTATTAGAAGCTTTGGGGCAGAGGAACACAAAGACTACATTTCTAGTGAATTAATCTCTAAAGATGAATTCTGTGAATGCTTTCCTCCCTCCTCCTTATGCACATTCATGTAAATTTTGCCCTTATTTGTGTATGCAAAGCACTGTGCTCTCCATTTTCCCTTGCTTGTGTGTATAAGTCCCATTCACAAATTCTATATTGCCTATTTGAATAATTTTCTTTAATAGCATGACTCATCCTGGTGCATGCTATAAGGGAAAATAGGAAAAAATGGTTTTAACAGACTGGTACAGCTAGCAGCCTCCAGCATAGAGCTACAAGTTTTTACAGCCAATCTGTAACACTGAATTCTTTTCCACTTATTCCTACAAGTTTCACATCAGTGTAACCCACTGATGTCAATAAATTACTCAACATTTACATCAGTATTAGTGGGAGGCATATCATGCTTTATATATTGGTCTTTATTAGGATAGAAACCCAATGATGGTATTAACCAGCCTTGTTTCTTACAGTAGTTCCCCATTATGCCTGTTTACACCTGTACTACATCTTTCTGAGAATGTGAACCTCAAAACTTATTTACTGTTTTTTATTTAACTGCTTTATTTTGCTTCTAATTGCATACAATCTGTGGATGGAGGGAATAGAACGTTTTTCTGAAATGTTCCTCCTTAGTCAATGGTGACTAAGAGCCTTTTGTGTGTAGGCGACAGTTCCCAGGACAGATGAAAAGTCTTCACTAAGCTGCATATGCTTTCAGTACTTCCAAGAAAAGTTAAACAGTAACTAGTGTTTTTTTTAAAAACTTCTGAAAAAATAAGGCTGGTTAATACCCCCTTTGGGCTTCAGTGCAAATAAAAATGTAGATACACGGCATGATGCCCCTTCCACTTGCAGTGGCAATAATCAGGAGTCATCCCACTGACATTAATGGTCTACAGCACCACAAAACTGGCGAAAGTGAGAGAAAAACAAAAGCATTTAGCTGTACAATATGTTAGAGGGAAGTCAACTAAATGGCTTTTATGAATATTTATTGCAGATTTTATATTTTTTACATAGAATAATTATATTTGACCCTTAGCTGGTAAAAATCACAATAGCCTCATTGAAATTGCTTCAGTTCCTTTGATTTACTGAAGAACTGTGTCTGTAATTAGCAAATAAATATTTCCATTTATGGCACCAGATCTATTCATTATAAGTGGCAAAAACCCCTACTGATCTAAGTAGCTTTATCTGCATTCTATTCCACTCTCAACTTCATGTACAAAATTAATGTCTGTTTGTTGGAAACATTCACATCCCCTTGTGAGAAGAATACATTGTACAGGGAGAGGAAAGAAGTATATTCAAATACACTTGGTGGATTTTGTAAAGGAGGTGCAGAAGCAGCAAGTGACCATGCAGGTGTGTCTGCCTGCTCCACTCCCATCTTCTCCCTTCAACAATAGCAGGCACACCACACAGTGTGAGCAACAGCTGGGGACATTTTAAAATCTTTGAATCAACTAAGACTCTCTGTCCTTGCTCTTGGTACTCAATTCCCTCCCCTCCGTGCTCAGCAGCACCTCCTCTTCCCTCTTACTGGTGTCCACTGTAGGTACTTCTACTAAGGAAGTACAGGTTGAATGAATGGATAGAATAAGGTGGATAGAAAACTGGATCAGAGGGATCACTGGGCTCAGAGGGTAGTAGTCAAGGGCTTGATGTCTAGCTGGCAGCCAGTATCAAGTGTAGTGTCCCAGAGGTCAGTTCTGGAGCTTGTTCAATGTTTCATAGTTTCATAGTTGTTAGGGTCGGAAGGGACCTGAGCAGATTATCAAGTCCAAGCCCCTGCTATAAGCAGGAAATAATGCTGGGGACAAACGACCCTGGCTAGGTGATTATCTAGCCTCCTTTTGAAGACCCCCAGGGTCAGAGTGAGCACCACTTTCCTTGGAAGTTGGTTCCAGAGCCTATCTGCTCTGACTGTGAAGTAGTTCCTCCTGATATCTAGCCTGAATCTACTCTCAGTCAACTTATGGCTGTTATTCCTTGTTACTCCTGGTAGTGCTCTGGGGAACGGGGACTCTCCCATTGCCTGCTGGTCCCCCTTGGCCAGCTTACAGACAGCCACCAGATCCCCTCTTAGTCTTCTCTTGTGAAGGCTGAACAGGTTTAGGTTCCATAGGCTCGCCTCATAGGGCTTGCCCTCTTGCCCCTTGATCATGCAAGTGGCCCTCCTCTGGACCCTTACACTGCTGGCCACCTCTGTCCTGAAGTGCAGCACCCAGAACTGGACACAGTACTCCAACTGCAGTCTGACCAGTGTCTCACTGTGAAGGCTGAACAGGTTTAGGTTCCATAGGCTCGCCTCATAGGGCTTGCCCTCTTGCCCCTTGATCATGCAAGTGGCCCTCCTCTGGACCCTTACACTGCTGGCCACCTCTGTCCTGAAGTGCAGCACCCAGAACTGGACACAGTACTCCAACTGCAGTCTGACCAGTGTCTCACAGAGGAGGATGATCACCTCCTTGGACCTGCTCGTGATGCAGCTGTGGATGCATGACAAGGTGTGGTTAGCCTTCCTGACCGTGTCCTCACATTGGCAGCCCATGTTCATCTTGGAATCAATAATGACTCCAAGATCCTTTTCTACCTCTGTGCTGATGAGAAGAGAGTTCCCCAGCCTTTAGGTATGCTGCTGGTTCTTCCTTCCCAGGTGCAATACCTTGCACTTGTCAGTTTTGAAACCCATCCTGTTCTTGTTCGCCCACCCCTGTAACATATCCAGATCTAGTTGCAGCCTGTCCCTCTCCTCTAGTGTGCCCACTTCTCCCCACATCTTAGTGTCATCTGTTAATCTGAACAAGGTGCTTTTCACCCCCTCATCCAAGTTGCTGATGAAGTTGTTGAACAGCGCAGGCCTGAGGACCAAGCCCTAGGGAACCCCACTGCCCACATCCCTCCAGGTCAAAAATGACCCATCCACCACCACTTTCTGGGTGTGGCCCTCCAGCCAATTTACAACCCATCTGACTGTGTAGTCATCAACACCATAGTCACCTAATTTTTAAATGAGAATGGGGTGAGAGACAGTGTCGAAGGCCTTCCTAAGTCCAGAAAGACTATGTCCACCGCGACACCTGCATCCAAGGATTTTGTGACCTGGTCGTAGAAGGCCACCAGGTTGGTCTGACAAGACCTGCTTCTAATGAACCCATGTTGGTTGCCCCTAAGCATACACTCCCCTGCTGGTCCCTCGCACATGTGCTCCTGGATAATTTTCTCAAAGAGCTTCCCCAGGACCAAGGTAAGACTAATGGGCCTATAATTTCCTGGGTCCTCCTTCCTCCCTTTTTTGAAAATGCGGACCACACTGGCCCTTTTACAGTCCTCTGGCACCTCGCCGGAGCACCACGAGTGCTCATAAAGCTGTGCCAGGGATCCCGCAATGACCTCTGCTAATTCCCTCAGCACTCTGGAGTGGAGATCATCAGGACCTACTGATTTGAACATGTCTAGTCCCACCAGAAGTTCCCTGACTAGGTCCTCAGTGACCCTGGGCCTGGCTGCACTTGCCCTGTGTTACCAGATTTGCCCATCACTTTGGGGTGCACTCATTTATTAGAGATACGTTTTTATGGTCTTTGTAATTCTATCAATGTGCTGCTTTTGTGTACTGGTGTTTCTATATGGAGCTGTACCTCCCCTCTGCAAATCCTCACCCCCAGTGGAGCTATCTTGCAGGACTCAGTTTCAATGGGGCTGGGTTCCTCCAGCCAACAAATCAGTCAAATACACACACACAGATTAATGTGACATGCCTGGCTTGGCTGGGTTGATCAGCATGGACAGGCTGACACCCTCATATGCCAGGAATCAGTTCATTAAGGTAACAATAAAAATGCAGTCAGACACGAGCACACAGATAAACAGAATAACTCTGAATTCTGTTGGGTGTCTAGCTGACACTCTAATGGGCCAGCATTCAGTTTATTAGGGCATGTCTGAGCCAAACTGGGTCAATCAGCCTGTACAAACTGATCCCTTTATGTGACTCAAACTCAGCATGTCCCAGTCTTTTGCCCTAACTGCCCTAGTAGTGGTAGCCTCCTGATGAGCAGACCCCACAGTATTTCTGGGCTTCACAGGGATATTTGGCTTAGGTAAAAGAAGTGTTGCTGCAGAGCGAGTGGGGAAGAGGAAGTAGAGAAGGAAAAATATACCCAGTTACTACCAGTTTGACTATAAAAGTTATTTATTGCTAAGTATATGAAATATATATAATGGTACTAGTAATAATAGACATGCAAGGAAAAACAAACAAAACAATTACAATATTACCCTGGTTTCATTGAGTATTTGGGGAAACTTAGCTCAAGCTTAACTAACTAATACAATTCAGGTTCAGAAAGCTATGCCTAGAGAGAAAAAGAAAAAGAGAGAGAGAGAGTGAGCTGGGATCTCACCGTTCCAAGGCACTTGGGTGATTTGTTGACAAGCAAAGTTCTCAGCATGATCCTTGAAGGGAGATGATCTGTTTCTCCCAGCTTCTCAAGAACAATAGCGGATGCTGTCAGAGAGATTTCTCTCCCTTGAAGCACACTGTTTGCTACTTTTACAGCTTCCTTATACCCCAAGTTTAGCCTCTTCAAAGCATTCTTTTTATTGTGTAAATCAAGAGGGTCCCAAGCCATAATTTACAGGGAAAATCCTGTTATATAAACAGTTTAAATTTAAATGAATTACCTTTTTCAGTGCAAAGGGGTTATCTGGTTTGGAACATCTCAAGAAACTGATTAACAACCAGGAAAAACATTAAGTTTTAAGGAGTAACCAAACACCTAGGAGCCAGCTTGAAATTATTATGAATATACTGGAAGGGATCTTCTTAGATGGCCTAGCTATGCTTGCCCTGTGTAGTCGGCATCAGTGTTTTGTATTTTACCTGTTGTAAATAAGCCTCAGTTTAGCATGACTCTCAGATTTTACTGTAGTCTTTTAACAGACTTAAGGGGATTACTTGAAGTGTTCATAAACTTTGTGGGGAGGACTTTTACCAGTCATCCCGGGAAAAGTATGACAGCAATTGTGGTCAGGCCTCCAATGGGGTGGATGCTGTGATGAACCCTTAACCATTGTTCAAATGTTGCCAATACCCACTCTGACTCGGTGTCTTTGCCTCAGCATTCCCTAACCCGGTAACCAAGTTTTAGTCAATCGGGTTTAAATAGGCCTCCCATAGTGGAACCAGGGAATGTATAGCCCGAGATGCCTAGTAAACTTTTCTTCTGCTTAGTTTTGGTTAGATGAGGAAATACGTGTGTGAGGAAATAGAAAAAGTCCATTGTAAGTCCAGCAAGCTGGGTGCCAGGGCTCCCTCAGGAAGACAGAGCTGACAGGTAATACCTGGGTCCATTGGGTATCCTGGGGAGGGGGATGGCCCAGTCCCTGCTCAGAAAAATGAAGGCAAAGAAATTGTTAAAGATGTTATCTTTGTCATCTGGTGCAACCACCAGACTTCCTAGCGTGTCCTGCAGAGGCCTCACATTACCCGGTACCTTCTTTTTACCCCCAATGTATTTAAAAAAGGACTTTTTGTTATCTTTGATCCGGCTTGCTAGTCCCAGCTCCATCTCCGCTTTTAGCCTTTCTAACAGCCCCCCTACAATCTCGAGCAATGGAGGTATAATCCTCCTTGGTGATGGCCCCTCCCTTCTATTGGGTGTACACCTCCTTTTTAGCTTTGAGACATTCCTGGATGCTTTTGGTGAGCCATGGGGACTTTTCAGTACTCTTGCCCCCTTTGATCTGCATTGGGATTGTCACCCTTTGGGCTTGGAGGATCGTCTCCTTAAGGAATGACCACTCTTCCTGGACTCCCAAATCCTTCCCCCTCCAGGACCTGAGTGCCCCCCCAACTAGTCTCCTTACCTCATTGAATTCTGCCCTCCTGGAGTCCAGGGCTGCTGCCTTGCTGCAGGCCTTTGACACCCTGCACTTTATGGTGAATTCCAGTAGGCGATGACCACTATCGCCCAGGTGGTCGAGAACCCACAGTCCCCTCACGAGGTCATCACCTGTGGCCAGGACCAGGTCCAACAAGGCATTTCCCCTGGTGGGACTGTACACCTCCTGGGTAAAATGCAGTTCCTGTAGCTCAAATTAAGTCCCTGTGGGTTAAGTGTCTCTCCCCTTGTCCCCCTTGTATTCTGACCCAGAGCACTTCAGTCTGTCCCTCCTCTGACCCAGTGCTGTTTGCTGAGGATGTGTATTGCTCTTTGAGGTAGAGCGCCACCCCCACTTTCCTCCCCATTCTATCCCTCCTATAAAACCTATAGCCCTTGATGTTTACTGCCCAGTCATGTGTTGGATCCCACCAAGTTTCACTGAGCCCCACTATGTCTGGGTTTGTGTTAGCTAGCAGGAGAGCAAGTTCCTCCTGCTTGTTCCCCATACTATGAGCATTAGTGTAGAGGCATTTAAGGCCTCCTGAAGGTGTATGCACTACCCCTCTAATCCCAGGACTATCTGGGCCTCTGTCTCTTACCTGGGTATTTCTTGTGCTCGTCGCCTGTCTTGGCTGGGCTGTTCTTGTGGGTGTGTCTTGGTTTGGTGTTCCATGGCAACCCTCCATCCTTATCCTCCCCTTCCCCCAATGAGCCTAGTTTAAAGCCCACTGGAGGAGATCAGACAACCTGAAAGAGAACACACACATACCTTTGTGGGAGAGGTGAAGCCCATCCCACCCGAGCATGTCTCTTGTTCTGAAGTATGGGTCATGGTCCAAAAAGCCAAAGCCTGCGTTAGAGACCAATTCTGAAGCTGAAAGTTGACCTTTCTGATGCAGGTCTCAAGGCATCATCCACGTCCGCTCACTGGAAGGACAGATGAGAAGATCACCTGTGCCCCTGTCTCCTTCATCTTGCCCCCCAGAGCTTGGTAGTCCTTCATCAGGTGATCTGGGCTGCTCCTGGCCACATCATTAGTGCCCACATGGATTAGGACCATGGGGTAGTAATCAGTGGGCTGGATAATGGCCGGGATCATCTCCGTCACATCCCGAATCCTTGCTCCAGGCACACAGGAGACCTCATGTGTCATGGGATCCTGGCAAGAGATAGGACCCTCTGTTCCTCTCAGGACGGAGTCGCTTATGATGAGCACCCGGCGTCTCTTCTTCCAGGTAAACTTGCCTCCTTCAGCCTGTTCTGTGCCTTCATCAATGACCTGGAACATGGCATAGAGTGTACCCTTACCACGTTTGAAGATGACACCAAGCTGAGGGAAGTAGTATATATACTGGGGGGTAGGGTTAGGATTAAAAAAGACCTAAACAAACTGGAGGATTGGACCAAATAACATCTCATGAGGTTCAACAAAGACAAGTGCAAAATCCTTCAAAAAGATGGAACAATTCTATGCACTGGCACAGGTTGAGGACTGACTACCTGGGCAGCAGCCCTGCAGAAAAGGACCAGGGGTTTACAGAGGACAATGAGCTGAATATGAGACAATGGTGTGCCCTTCTTGCCAAAAAGGCTAATGGCATAATGGGTTGCATTGATAAGAGTGTTGCCAGCAGGTCAAGGGAAGTGATTATTTCTTTCTATTCAGAACTGGTGAGGCCACATCTGGAGTAGTGTGTCCAGTTTTGGGCCCCCCACTCCAGAAAGGATGTAGATAAATTAGAGAGAGTCCAGCGGAGAGCAGCAACAATGATTAGGGGGCAGGGCCGCATGACTTATAAGGAGAGGCTGAGGAAACTAGGCTTATTTAGTATGGAGAGAGAAGACTGAGGGGGGATTTAATAGCAACCTTCAACTACCTGAGGGTTGGTTCCAAAGAGGATGGAGCTGGACTGTGCTCAGTGGTGTCAGACAAGAGAACAAGGAACAATGGTTTCAAGCTGCAGCAAGGGAAGTTCAGGTTAGATATTAGGAAAAACTTTCTCACTAGGAGGGTAGTAAAACACTGGAACAAGTTACCTAGAGAAGTTGTGGAATTTCCATCCTTGGAGTTTATTAAGACTCAGCTAGACAAAGCCTTGGCTGGGATGATTTAGTTGGGGATGGTCCTGCTTTGAGCAGAGGGATGGGATAGATGACCTGATGATTTTAGAAAGGCCTTCACCATGGTCTCCTATGATTCTCTTATAAAAAAAAAACTGGGGGTTGTGGGCTGGCAGAGTCCACAGCTAGGTAGGTTGAGAACTGGTTAAGGGGTTGAACCGAGAGAGGGTTAGTGGATGTGTATCATCTTGGTAGGAGGTGGCCAGTCGTGTTCTGCGGGATTCTGTTCTTGGCCCCATGCTGTTCAACATCTTTATCAACAATTTAGATGAGGATGTGGAAAGCATGCTTGCTAAGTTTGTGGATGATCCTAAGTTATGGGGAGAACCAGTCACACTAGGAGATAGGATGTGGATCCAAGCAGATCTGGAAAAGCTGAAAAGGTGGGTGGAGCAGAATCAGATGTAGTTCATATCATAGAATCATAGAAGTAGGGTTGGAAGGGACCTTGTAGATCTTCAAGTCCAACCCCCTGCCTGGGCAGGAGAGAAACTGGGCTCAAGTGACCCCAGCCAGGTAGGCATCGAGCCGCTTCTTAAAGACCCCCAGAGTAGGAGCCAGCACCACTTCCCTTGGAAGTTGGTTCCAGATCCTAGCCGCCCTAACTGTGAAGTAGTTCCTAGTTCAATAAGGATAAATGCAGAGGGTTTCATCTGGGGAGATATAAGTTAGGAGAAGATGTTATGGCTAGCATGATGGCTGAAAGGGACCCTGGGGTTATAGCTGTTCACAGGATGAACATGAGCCACCAGTGCAACGCTGTAGTCAGCAGAGCTCATAGCATACTGGGATGCATTAGCTGATGTGTCACAAGCAGGGCTAAGGAAGTGATACTTCCTCTCTACTCTGCATCGGTGAGACCTCCAACTGTATTCAGTTCTGGGCATCACACTTCAAAAATGCTGTGGAGAATCTTGAAAGGGTCCAGAGAAGGGCCACAAAAATGATTAAGGGCCTGGAGGACAAACCTTATGAAGAAAAGCTAAGAGATCTGGGACTGTTCACCTTGGGGAAGAGAAGACTAATGGGGGACATGGTGGCCATCTATAAGTATGAGGGGGAATATCAGGGGCTTGGAGAAAAGCTGTTTACTATAGTGACCCAGGGGAGGATGAGGAGTAATGGCCATAAACTGTTAGAGGACGATGTCAAGTTGGATGCAATTGACTAGACCTGAAGTCACAGGAACTTAAGTGACTTAAGTTGGTGTATAGTTACTCTTGCCTTTCCAAGATAAAGTTTTATCCCCAAATGGTACCCAGCTCTAGAGCTGTATGTTGTGCATCTATTTAACATTTATACTGGTATAAACATGTCATGTGTCTTTATCCTGGGACATTTATGGGAAAAGCAGATAAATAAGAAGTATTCAAGGCTGGCATGTATGGCAGAGCATAGGACAGTGTATGATATTGTCAGAGTGAAAAGGAGATGGTTGGACAAAGGGTACAGAAAAGCCATGAAAGGGAGGGCAAGATGCTTGATTACGAAACAGTAGAAAACAAGAGTTAGTGGAAAGATTGAAAGAGGGGGAAAGGTCAGAGATAACAGCTAGGGATGATCCCAAAAGCTCAGATCTGAGTGTGTTCTTACATTTGTGTCCAGGAGACCAAAGAGGGGGAGGAGGTTATATTAGTCAAAATGAGAGAAAATGACAGCCTGGGCTACAGAAAGAAATAGGTCAAGTTTTATCAAAACCAACTAACAGAAATGACTGTCATCTATACTGGACAGAGTTTTATCCAAAGCTACCAAGTGACTCAAACTTTACTAACTTATTACACAGTGGGTGCGTCTACACAAGGTGCTGACTGTGCAGTAGCTGAATACTACTGTGCAGTAGCATCTTATGGAGAAAACTGTACCGAGACACTACGGGACAGTAGTATTAGGCTACTAATACTACACAAAGAAGGTGTATTCCAGCATTATTGTGCAGTAACTCCAGTTACTGTGTATTTATTTAGTACTTGCTTATACTAGTACTAAATAAATGTGCTGTAACCACTGCACAATACTGTCTCATGTAGACGCTCCTAGTATATATAGGAATTGCTTCACCCATCATTTAATTGCTGACAGCTTTGTGATTGGAAGTGGCAGCCATTATACAGAACACAGAAATAGTGCATTGCAGTTTAGGATAGTGGTGCTCAACCTCCAGCTCCATGAGCTAGATGAATGATGCAGGGCTGGTCTGCAGGCCTTATCCAGAATATGGGGTAGGTCTATGGGCCTGATCTAGCACAGAGTCAGTGCATGGGTACAACGTAGCATGCCAGCCTGGCCGCATATTCTGTCTTGAGCACATGTGATTGTTCCCACTGTATGCTGGCCCAACCCTGAATGCTACTATGATCTACTGCACAGCACCACATCATCTGGCCTGTGGGGCTCTTCATGGGTCCAGAAATTTAGCAGCAGGGTATCAGAGGGAGGAGACCCAGGGATGTCATGCTCTGCAGGCTGGATCTGGCCTGTGGGCTGCACGTTGAGCACCACCGTTTAGGACAAACAGCATTTACTTATTTTAATGAAAATGTAGGGGAATATAGTTTGGTCATTGGTATTCCTGCACAATAATTATATAATGTATAAAAAATATGTTTTATTCTGAACATTATAGTACCTACATTGACTGTTTTCTTAATTTCATATTAATTAGGGACTAAGATGGCATGCACAGAAATTTGCACACAGACACATTTTTAAAACTGTCAGCTATGCAAACATTTCCTTCCTTAAAACATTTTCTGTATTTTCTTAACTCTTGGCCAGCAATTTGTATAAAACACAAAGTTTTATGCAAAATTGTATAATATATATACTACTACAGGACTTTTGAAAGGTTCTAAGGTCAATTCAAATGAACATCAAAACATTTTTATTTATAAAATTATAAGAATACTAATTCCAGGAACTGAGATATTATCTACGAAAAAAAATTACAGGAATTATATATTTTTAACAGCTCACTTCTCATATAGGCTGCTTGCAGAGATAAAAAACTCCTAGTGCTTTACTTAAACTCAGCGTGTTCCCATGCTGATCCCTGCACAAACCCAGAAGAGGTTGTGCCTTAGTTGGATCTGGCTTGCCCAACATTTGTGTATATTGGGTGTTTTACTGGGGCTTTTTTGGCACTTTTACCTAATGGCTTAATGAGTCAGCTTCAGATAAAAGTGCCAAAAAGCCCCACTAAAGCACCTATACAGATGCTGCAGAGCTGGGTTGAAGTAACACACACTGCTTCTTCTAGTAAAGCATGTCTTTTTTTTTGTCTTTTTTTAACATCTGCAAGCAGCCTTAGCTATCTAAAGAACTCAGCACATTGAGTTCACAACTCTTGGAAACTTGACCATAAGTCTCACAACAGGAACAATTTTGAAAATCCTGGCCCGTATTTTAGGTGTCTATAAAGGACTTTGGAAAGTCTGAGCTAAGCAGTGGGTTCTGAAAAAACTGGCTTTAGAAGTTTAATTAATTAATTTCCATATTCAGTGCTTAAGCAGATTCAACTCGTAAGCAGAATGGGCAGATTTCTGAAAGGTCTTAAGAAATAAGACATCCTCTTCAGGGCAGCAGTTTCCAAGTATTAAATTAAATAGATTAATTTAAATAGATTTCTGAGAAGGAAGGAAGCTTTGAAATGAAGTGCTCTATTCCCATCTTAAGGTGTGGTCCTCTTAGTCACGTCAGAACTTGAACAGTAACGCCTACAGTAGGTGCTGTGAGCATAGTGCTCATGAGTCAGAAGGTGTGCATGGTTTAAATGGTTTCACGGTTTAAATATTTTCAGTGTGAACTTATTTGTACGTAGAACACAAAGACTGGTCAGAGCAGCCCAGGCTGGCAGGGGACCTGGGGGGCAGTCTGCCAGCTCAGGACTGCTCTGACCAGGCTTCACATAATGCAGAGCGGTTGGCTGAGGCACGAGGGTGCTTCAGCATGGGGGTTGTCTGCTCCATACTGAAGCACCCTGTGCCCTAACCAGTTAGGGCAGCATCTACACATGTACCATTGTGCATGAAAACTCCACAGTAGGGTAATACCTGTATCTTACAAGTACTACCCTGCTATGGAGTTTATTAGTTTTGTGTACCCTAATAGGGCTGCACGTGTAGATGATGAGACGATTACTACTTAGTTGATTAGTCAACTGCACAGTAAACGTCTCATATAGACAGGTCTGGTGTGAGAATTGTCTCCACCATCCACTCTTCCACCATCTTAGATATTAAAAAATACACATTAAAAAAAAAAAGAAATTTGTTTTGTTCTTTATTTGGTGCTTTTTACCAGCTAGAATTTGCATCTTTTGGATAGCATATAGAGGCAAGGTAGACAAGACTTCTAGAGTATTACTTATTGCAAGAAATGAATGGTATGGACTTGTGTTAGACTTTTTCTGTTCTGTCTAGTGGTTTTTATAAACAGTACACTGGTACTTTGCAAGCATAGCAGTACTGGATAAAGATGCCCAAAGAAAATCCCAAACCTAACATCTCGTAAACTTGGAATATTCAAAATGCAGATCACAATCGGTGTTATCTCCTATTCACTATGCACAGTTCAATTTGAATAATTCCATTCTGCCCAGAGTACCTACATTTTTCTCTGCAGTTTTAGTTAGATGATATAGTTTTTTACAGTTTTTACCCTAAACATTTATATTGACATATTGCATATTAACCCTTTTCATAAGAGGTAAACATAAGCAATCCTTTATTTGTAATTAGTTTGTAAATGCTTTGGGTGATTTGCACTGAAAGCTGATATGTACATATACGATAAATTTTGATATGCTATCTCTATTATCGATTGAAGTCTTCAGTTGATTTCGGCAGAGTCTGAATCAGTCCCTGTTTCTTTTGCTATTATAGATATGGTGTGAGACAAATGCACTGCTCATATAACTATTTCCTGAGCTCCAATTATTCTCAAATGCACTACTATTAGATTATACAGAAAGACATGCATCAAATAGCATCTTAATAGTTTTGGCACAGTGAATCTGTTGATATCTTACTCTTCCTAATTGCAGAAATTATAGGATACTTTCTCATGAAGGCAAAAAAAGAGAAGCAAAAGCATTATGCACACTAGAGGATTTAGTAGGGATTCTTCTGTCTTTAAAAAAGGGAAAAAATAGGTGACCTTTTTTTTTTAAATTTAGCTAAGGAAAGGATTGAAAAAAATAAAAGATATGCTTTTACAGTTACTTTCTCTATTCTTGAATTACCTTTGTTGTGAACAGAGAGAACCAGGGAAGAAAGCTTTTCTAACAGTAAAATACTGGTGTGCCTACATTTCTGTCCGAAGAGATGCCTATGCAAAAAGCTTAATAGAGAACCACAAAGCCATGGACTAAATCCAGGCCTTTCTAAAGAATTGTCTAAAATAAGGAAACCCTACTAATGCCAGGGACAATGGATATTTTTCAAACATATCTGAGTGTATATAAAAGGCCATACCAGCCTGGGTGCTTTTGGGTGGTTTCCACCCCTACTCATACTGGACTCAATGAAAATTACAACAAAAGTACCACGCAAGGTGTATTTTTCAATGAGAAAGGCTGATCTCATGGGCAATTGGAAGGCCAAGATTCTCCAAGAAATTTCTACCTTACTGTTGAAACTGTAGGAATCATGGCACAAGAGAGAAAGGAATCAAAAGGGAGCATGATCCTCCACTGAGAGAGGAGAGAGCTAGCTCCCAGGCCTCCCTGTTAGGATTGTTTCTGGGTTTTAACCAATCACTGTCTAATGGGCTGACTGTCTTAGGCTGAAGAACTGCTGTCATCCTTCCTTCTCTCCATCTCCCTTCCCTCTGGGTCTAAGCACCATCTTGGTGACCCTAAAGGAAAGAAAAAGATCTGGCCACCCTGCAGGCCCTACAAAGAAGGCAGGTTTTCCTGGGTAGGTTTCACCAAAAGGTAACACTTAAGGGTGGCCTTTGGTAGTGATCAAGACATGGAAAGAGGGTATTTCATTTTTTATTTAGGTTTCTTTTGAATCCAGTGGTTTTTGTTGTGAGCACTGGGAGGTATGGTTTTGGGGGAAAACTCTTCAGTAGGAGAGGGGATATGAACAGCAGTTGAGAGGCATGGTTGGGTTTGATGGGAAGGTAGTCTTGTGTAGAAGTCTGGGTAGGGAAGCAGTGCTGGGAAGGAGGCAATTGGAATTCTCAGGTTTTGGGATGTTTGGGAAATTCTGTCTGTGAGTTGCTTGTTTATTGTAAATTGCTTTGAGTCTTTCAGAAAGGGTGATATAAATCTAAAAATTCGAATCAAATCAATAATGTAAAATGCATGAAAGTCCTGGTGAAAAAGTCCAAACTTTACAAATTCCTAGTGCAATGCCCTCCTTCATGTGTTGACAGTCACATTACCCCTTATGTGTCCTCCTTCTGGCCCATGAATCTTGTATGCTTGGCTAACCAGTATATAGCTTCATGTTGAGGGCAGTCTCTTGGGAAATGGTGGATGTGAGCTTGAAACCCATGAAGCTTAGGAAGACCTAGAACCTAGGTGTCCCACTTTCTGTGCAAATGGTGTAACAACTAGGGCATAGGGCAGAAGGTAAGCACTTCCATAACTAGCAATGCTGGCCATGTTCTGGAGTGAGATTTATTATGCCATACTCCACTTTCTGCTAAACTCAGTGCTGCCAGTGTGAGTTAGGTGTGCTCTGTGGGTACCTCTGAGATTGATCTGGATTACAAAAGCCACTAGAGCAGGGTAGATGTGAATTACTTGTTTGTGAATTAAGCATCTAATTCCATCTATTTTACCTAAGACCTATCTAGGTGCCTCAATTAATAATTTGAACTCAACCATTAGTTTTGGCACACAAAGTTGAGGAAGGCATCAGAAGAGTTAAGGCCCAGATCTTCAGGAGGTATACAAGTGCTGGCATCCAAAAACGATTGGAGTCTAACTGAAGGCTTGGGTTCAGCAAGATGCATGAAGCTTTAAGCACATGAGATAAGTAGTCCAGAGCCAAAGGCAGAACACAACCTTTATGCCCGAGGTCCTGTGCAGTGGCCCTGACTCCATCTGTATGGCACTGACAGTGGCTTTGCCCTCTTCCCACCCCTCTCCCCAGCCCTCTTCCCATCAAATGTAACAACAGAGATATGGAGACCTCTTACCTCAACCTCTGGATACAACTGCCATGTCCGCTGTTGTCTTTTTCCACCATAAACACAGGCCTTTGTTGGAGTGGCACTAGTAAGACTGCAAAACACAGCAGGTCTTTGAGATTAAAACCTCAGTGTGATGCTGGGGAAATTCCGTGTTTATTGTGTCAAGCTCTCTATAATCAGGCAGAAATCACTGCTTATCATAACTTGGGGCTCATATTTTCTTCAAAAAAAATGAGGGATAGCTACTTACAATAAAGGAAGAAAAGAAGAAAGAAAATAGGGAAAGTTTAAACATATAACTCGAGGAGTTGGTCCTTTAATACTTTAATCCAGACCTGTACTTAAGCAGGCTAATTGGTAAAGTACTTTGCTGAATTAGACTCTGAAAAAGGGAGTAACTTTGTAGATGGGTATTTTAGCTGTTGCATTTTGAATGGACTGGAGGGAGATAAGATAGGGATCAAAGAGGCCAGAGAGAAAGAAGTCTTAGTTGGTTGTAGAGGCAAAAGATAGCCAAGGGACAGACAAACATTTTAAGCAAAAGGTAGAAAGACAAGATCACAGCTTTGAGAAAACATGGGGAAAGAATTCTTAAGCCACGGGTGGGCCAAATCCATCCCATGGGCCAAATCCAGCCTGCTAGGCCATTTTGTCTGGCCCCAAGGGGGTACCCTCCAAAAACAATTATTACCAGCTCATGGCTCCCCTCTGAAAGCCAATGGGGGATGGCTTTCAGAGATCATATGCCATTGGACTGGGTGGGCTCTGTGCCTCCACCTCCATGGGGCTCCCAGCACTCCATCTGGGAGCTCCATGTGGAGGCACCAAGTATGACAGTGCACGAATGGATAGCTGGTGAGTGGTGGAGGAGCTTCTGCCAGCAGTGCCATGAGTGCTACTTGCAGGGCCTGGTGACATGCACCTCAACTGCAGTCCTGGGAACCCCACATGCTGGCACGGAGCCTATACAGCCTGTCCAACATGGCATGTGTGTTGGTAGGTGGGTATGGGGAGTGTGTGTAGGTGACTGTGGGGTTTGTAGCAGGAGTGTGCAGGAGGGTGGGGTTTATGGGTGGCTGTGCAGGTGTGTGAGGGTGGGTGTGAGGTTTCTGGTTGTGTGTATTACTCCCTACCACATGCCCTCCCTGCCCATGGCACACGGCCCTCATTGCTGGTGGCGTCAGCAGCAGCAGTTGGCAAACCCTTGGGTTGCTCATGGCCCATGGTAGGCAGATCCCCCCCCCCCCCCCATGGTGCATGGCTCCAGCTGATTCCCAGGAGCCACATGTGATGGCATGGAGCCCACCCAGCTTGAATTGCAAATGCTGGAAGCCTCATGTGGAGGCACAGAGCTGGCTTGGCTCAGCCTGGCCCAATAGTGTGCAGCTCCTGCCTAGAGCTTCAGGAGCACCATGTGCTGGCATAGAGCCAGCACAGTCTGGCCCAAGGTGCATGCCTGCAGGTCAGGCCAGGCCGGACCTGTGCCGTCACATACAGCTCCCAGGAGTCAGCCAGAGCTGTATACCACTGGGGGTCTCTGCATCCTATGGACCATGAGCCCCACGAGGGCCAGTCATCTGCTGCTGATGATGCCACTGGCAGTGGTGGATGTGTTGCCCTAAGGGGTCAGGCCAACACTCAGGATCTCAATATTGTGCTGTTAGACAGAAGGGCATGGTGTACAATTACACATATACAAAACACACACAAATCAATTAGGTGCATACACACACACACTACCAGTTCAGGCACATACACATCCAAACCAGCCTAGGCACATGCATACCTATTACCAATTCAAGCACATACACTATACACCCCAAAAGTTAGACACAGATCACTAATTCGTATGTCATGCACACAATGCCATATATATATATATACCCACACACACATATATATACCCACACACACATATATATACACACACTCTCACACTAGCAACTCAAATACACAAACATTCAAAATAATTAGTCTAGGTTCATCACATCCATCACCAGTTTAAGCCCATACACGCTACACACACCACATTTAGATAGAATCAGTTAGCAGTTACCAACACCTGCACATCCAATACACATACATGGATTACTAATTCATGTACCACACACACACAATGATATCTATATATGTATATATATGTGTATTCACTAATTCACACATATACCACCCACCTACACATACACACAGGTGAGTTCCTAAATTGGGTGTTGTGATGTGTATGTATGTATGTGCTTGGTGTACTTGGGATACCTGGGGAAAGGTTAAGGTAAGAAAGTAGAAGTGTAAGGAGTTAAAGTTATCAGGACCAAGATTAGAACCAGTAGACTACAGGGGCCTGGGCTGAAGAACTGAGGCTTGGGGGTAACTTTAGGTTAATTGATCTTAATTGATTAAAAGGCAATGCCCAAAGCCTGCAGAACAGGGAAGCAATGCCGGACTGGAGTCAGAGCTATGGGGCAGCTGAAAAGGTAGGTAGGGAGAGGGAAAAATGGGACTAAGGGAAAGTGTGAGTGTTAAAGAGGGGCTCTGGATGTGGGGAGCCAGAGGATGGCTCTGGGGCAGCTAGAGAAGTTGCAGGGATTGGCAGTAGGTGTTGGGAGCTGGAGAAAGGCTCTAACTGCTGGAGAAAACTGAACGACAGCTAAGAGGAGCTGGGAAGCTGCAGGGGGCGGGGTGAAGGATTACAGAAGGTGCAGGGGAAGCCTAAAAACAGAGAGACAGGCAGCAGAAAATCACAGGAAAAGCAGCAGGCAGCAGGGCAGCAGGAAAACAGAGAAAGGCAGCATAAAGTCACAGGGAAAAGGCAGTAGGAGCAGGGGAGGCTGAGAGGTGGCAGAAAAGGGGAGATGGAATTGGGAGGAGATCAGGAAACTAGCAGAAAGGGTGGGGACTGGAGTTGAGAGAGAGAGAAAATGAGGCTGGAATTGAAGATAGGGAAGGGACTGGGATTCAGTAAAACATGACCCAGCTCGGGGTTGCAAATGACAGTGGTTTTATTGAACAGGGGAGATGGTGACACAATGTCAAATTGGTTCCCTTGCACCCACACACACACACACGCACGCACACACAATGGCAGCAGGGGTTAGAGAAGCTTGGTGCAGGGGCTGAAGTCCACTGAAGTCAAGGAGGAGAGAGAGAGTTCTGTTCCTGGGTGAGGTCCATGGTTCCTGGGTGAATTAATGTGAGGTGATGGCCCAGTTATTACAGGCCATTCAGTAGAGGCCTGCTACTATTGCATTTCAATCGTTCCCAATCGCGCTCATTCATCAGGGAACCAATTTACACGGGTGGGGTACATGACTCATACAGTTGCAACATGGGATGCCCAGGCAGAGGACAGAAGATGTAGGCTTGACATATAAAATGGAAACTTGACATAACTTTGGTTCACTTACAAGCACAGGCCTAAACCATACAATATCCATATGAAACAATAAAAATTAATACAAAAATGATAATAATACAATATGCAACAGTAAAAATCAATACAAACCTAAGAATGATACAATATAAAACATTGGATATCCAAAACCAAAAACTTGCTACCAAAATAAAAATGTTTAAAGCTTATCCTAAGTCTGAGATCATGTATACTTATCTATAGTGAATAGAGAGGGAGAGAAAAAGTCAGAAATGGTTGGGGAAAGGGGAGGAAATGAATTTTAAAATAAAGAAAAAAGAAAAACTGGGGGGTTTGCTACACATTAGATCTACCAGCATGTGGTGGGCCAAGTAGACTGGATCACTCCTGCAAAGCAATCCTGTACAACAAGCCTGCACAGAATCAGGCCCATGGAGTGATGACACACAAAAGATCTGGTCTATGCATCAGTCCCAAGCCACTCATCGGGCCTGCAGGACTGGAAGTTTGAACATAAGTGATTAATAGATTAAACTCCCTGACCAGCTCTAACAGGAAGCCATAGGCATCAAATAAAAAAAACTTTCCCTGAGTTTTTCTTCCTTGAATTTGTTCTGCTTGTGCTTTGAGACCGTAGACCAGATAATAACCCTATAATGGTAGGTCTGGTATAAACATATATGCAGACATGGATCTAAAGGTCCAGTAGAATTGGGTAGACATCATTTATGTTTCAGAGAATTTCAAAACTTGGGAGGAGGAGTGTGTATTGAAATACAGGGTGTGTTCAGATATTACAGTGGAATTTCAGTTCTTCTGGTAGAAACCCTAAGTGTACAAATATTCACACAGTTTCACCTGGACCAAAAATGGCACATGTCGTAGACAAATCTACCACCTCCAGTGAGGCAGAAGTGACTTCCAGTGGAGTTTCTGTAGGGTGAACAAAAGCTTATAAACTTACCCTACAGCTAGAAGCTGTTACAGTGCCATCCAAAATCTCATCATACATTGCTCTAGCCCTACACTTCCCCTCCAGACAGTCTGTGTATCAGGCTGGACTCCACTCTAGCAAATATGTGGCAAACCTCTCCCTCTGACTGCCTCAGGTCTAATAAAGCCCAACCCCTTTCACAAGCCTTGCACATTGCTCCAGGACTACAGGGAAACTGTGGTGCCAAGGAAACTGTTCCCTGCATGTGACACAAACCTCCGGACTCTCAAGACCCAGAGTCACACCCAAAGACCCAGACTAAACTCAAAGATCCAGATCAATGATCCAATCCCTTCAAGAGGGATGTGGACAACATTGAGAGGGTCCAGAGGAGGGCCACCCGCATGATCCGGGGACAGCAGGGCAGACCTTACAATGAGAAGCTATGGGACCTGAACCTGTTCAGCCTTCACAAGAGAAGGTCTGAGGGAGGAACTGGTGACCGTCTGTAAACCTCTTTTGGGTTTGGGGGAGACCTTGTTTCCTTTAGCGCCCCCTGGGATAACAAGAAATAACGGCCACAAGTTGTTGGAGAGTAGGTTTAGATTAGACATCCCTAAGAACTACTTCACAGTCAGGGCGGCTAGGATCTGGAACCAGCTTCCAAGGGAAGTGGTGCTGGCTCCTACTCTGGGGGTCTTTAAGAAGCGGCTTGATGCCTACATGGCTGGGGTCACTTGAGCCCAGTTTCTCTCCTGCCCAGGCAGGGGGTCAGACTTGAAGATCTACAAGGTCCCTTCCGACCCTACTTCTATGATTCTATGATTCTATGACTTTGGTTCACTTAAAAACACATGCCTAGACCATACAATATCCATATGAAACAGTAAAAATCAATACAAAAATGATAATACGATATACAACAGTAAAAATCAATACAAACCTAATAATTATACAATATAAAACAGTGGATATCCAAAACCAAAAGCTTACTACCAAAATAAAAATGTTTAAAGCTTATCCTAAGTCTGAGCTCACTTATACTTATCTATAGGGAATAGAGAGGGAGAGAAAAGGTCAGAAATGGTTGGGGAAGGGGAGGGAATGCATTTTAAAATAAATACAAAAAAAGAGAAAGACCTGGGGGATTTTATTACAGTTGTATGCCATGGGGGGGCATCCCCTCCCACCACAAATCCCACACCCACCCACACAGTTCCATACCCACACACCCCTACTGGCACCTCCACAAATCCCACCTTCCCACTCCCTCCACAAACCCCACACCCACCCACACTTCCACACCCACACCCCCTAGAGGCCCACCCCACAAATCCCCCCCACTCCCAACCTACACATACACACACACACACCCTCACATCCCTTCACAACCCCCCCACACCCACACCCGTGCACCCCACCACACTCCTTCACAAACTCCACCCCCACACACATGCCCACACCGACCCCCCAACCACAACTCACACACAATATACAAGAGTAAGACTTTGAGCTATTATGCATATTATGTATGTATCACCTCTACATACACTTTGCAAACACACATAAATCAGGACAAAAATATTTTTTTAAATAAAGTTAAATTATGTTACAACAGATGTCTGATTTTTAGTGTACGATTTTTTTTCTGGTTCCAAAATGGCAAACAGAGAATGGGACACCTGTCAAGGAGCAGGGTTACTGCTCACCAAAAGGCATTATGCAGCCCTCCAACCCAAATAATTGCCCACCCCTGTCTTAAGCATTGGAGCTGCATGATTAAAAAAGAAGGAGAATAAAGGATTTCAGCAATTGCATTGAGGTTACAAAAGTCTGGGAGATGTGGAAAATGTGAGTGCCAGAACTAACAATCATGGGGAAGTAAAAAAGAGTTGAAAAGTTAAAAGGAAAGATGAAGAACTTAGTTCTTGCCATTTTTCTTTTGTTACAGAAAAATCAGTATCCAAGGGAAGTCAGCATCTGGGTCAAGAAACATTTATGATGCCTTCAGAAGATTCCCTTTTGGTAGTAAACAATGGGTGTGTCTACATGAGATGCTTTATCATGCAATAGACTAATTGACTGTATGGTAAAGCATCATCAATTACACATGTAGGCTCTTACTGCACAGTAAATTATTCTACCGTGTGGTTAACATGCTATCTGAAAATGCAAATGTGGATAGCAAATTAACCATGCCATACTAACTGTGCAGTAGTGCATGATGCCTACCACCAGGGGCCCACCCTTTGGCTAGCCCCAGGGACACAGGACTTAGAGTTTCTCCACCCCTGGGGCTGTGACACCTCTGTGCCTGCCCCAGCCTTCCCTTTAAAACATTGCAGTGACCCTGGGGCCTGTGCCACATGTTGCCTCTGGCTACTGGGTCCAAAGCAGTGGCCCCTGACCAGCTACAGTAGCCTGCGCAGCTCCTATTCTGGTCCTCAGCCCAGCCCCACTGCCTGCCTGCCTACCATAAACCATGCTTCTGCACTGTGCACTGCAGGCATCTGCCCAGGCCTGAACTCTAACCTTCAGCTTCTGAGGGCCATCAAGAGAACCACGCTGGCATTCATCGCCTGATGAAGGACTACCTCACCTGATGAAGGACTACCTCACCTGATGAAGGACTACCAAGCTCCAGGGGGCAAGCTGAAGGAGACAGGGGCACAGGTGGTCTTCTCTTCTATCCTTCCAGTGAGAGGATGGGGACGATGCCATGAGGACTGCATCAGATAGGTCAACTTGCAACTTCAAAAATGGTGTCTCAAGGTGGGCTTCAGCTTCCTTGATCATGACCCATACTTCCAGATGAGAGACATGCTCGGGTGGGATGGGCTTCATCTCTTTCCCAAAGGTAAGCATGTGTTCTCTTTCAGGTTGGCTGATCTCCTCTGGTGGGCTTTAAACTAGGCTTGTCAGGGGAAGGAGAGGATGAGGTCGAAGGGAGCATCAGAACACCAAACCATGAGTCACCCACATATACAGCCCAGCCAAGACTGACAACAAGCACATGAACTACCCAGGTAAGTGATAGGGGCCCAAATAGTCCTGGAGTTAGGGAGGCAGCACATTCACCTTTAGGAGGACTTAAATGCCTCTACACCAATGCTCATAGTATGGGGAACAAGCAGGAGGAACTTGCTCTCCTGATAGCTAATGCAAACCCAGACATAGTGGGGCTCACTGAAACATGATGGGATCCAATACATGATTGGGCAGCAAACATAAAGGGCTATAGGCTGTACAGGAGGGATACAATAGGGAAGAAAGGTGGAGGCGTGGCGCTCTACGTCAAAGAGCAATTCACAACATCAATGAGCAGCACTGGGTCAGAGGAGGGGCAGACTGAAGTGCTCTGGGTCAGATTACAAGGGGGTCAGGGGGAAAGGGACTTAACAATGGGGGTCTACTACAGACCACCCAACCAGGAGGAAGAACTTGACCGGGAATTCTCAGGTCAGCTCGCAGAGGCGGTTAGGTCAAAGGATGTGGTCATCATGGGGGACCTAAACTATCTGGACATCTGCTGGGAAGATCAGTCAGCCACGTCCGAACACTTACGTAGGTTCCTAGCCATGTTACAGGACCTCCATTTAACCCAGGAGATGCACAGTCCCACCAGGGGAAATGCCTTGTTAGACCTGGTCCTGGCCACAGGTGTTGACCTGGTGAGGGGACTGTGGGTGCTGGATCACCTGGGCGACAGTGATCATTGCCTACTGGAATTCACCCTCCAGGCAGGGCGTCAAAGGCCTGCAGCAAGACAGTAACCCTGGACTTCAGGAGGGTGGATTTTAATGAGGTAAGGAGATTAGTCCGGGAGAGACTGAGGTCCCGGAGGGGAGGGGAGTTGAGAGTCAAAGAAGAGTGGTGATTCCTTAAGGAGATGATCCTCCAAGCTCAAAGGGTGGCAATCCCAACAAGGGTCAAAGGGAGCAAGAGTACTCAAAAGCCCCTTTGGCTAACAAAAAGCATCCAGGAATGTCTCAAAGCTAAAAAGGAGGCATACACCCAATGGAAGGGAGGGGCCCTCACTAGAGAGGACTATATAGCTGTTGTTCGGGTTTGTAGGGGGGCGGTTAGGAAGGGCAAGGTGAAGATGGAACTGGGACTAGCAACCTGGATCAAGGACAATAAGAAGTCCTTTTTTAAATACATAGAGGGTAAAAAGAAAGTTCCGGGTAATGTAGGGCCTCTGTAGGACATGCTAGGAAGTCTGGTGGTCGCACCAGACATCAAAGCTAACTTATTTAACAGCTTCTTTACCTCCATTTTGCTGAGCAGGGACCAAGTCATCCCCTCCCCATCATGATCCCTGACAGTCCCAGGGGAGGCACAGCCAGGCCCAGGGTCAGAGTGGACCTAGTCAGGGACCTCCGGGTGGGACTGGATGCATCCAAATCAGCAGGTCCTGATGATCTCCACCCCAGAGTGCTGAGAGAATTAGAAGAGGTCATGGCGGGTCACCTGGCATAGCTTTAGGGGCACTCATGGTGCTCTGGTGAGGTGCCAGAGGACTGGAAGAGAGCCAATGTGGTCCCCATTTTCAACAAATGGAGGAGGGAGGACCCAGGAAACTATAGGCCTATTAGTCTTACCTTGGTCCTGGGGAAGCTCTTTGAGAAAATTATCCAGGAGCACATCTGGAAGGGACCAGCAGGGGAGTGTATGCTTAGGGGCAACCAACATGGGTTCATCAGAGGCAGGTCCTGTCAGACCAACCTGGTGGCCTTCTATGATCAGGTCACTAAATCCTTGGATGCAGGTGTCGCAGTGGACATAGTTTTCCTGGACTTTAGAAAAGCCTTCAACACTGTCTGTCACTGCATTCTCATTACAAAATTAGGTGACTGTTGTATCAATCCCTACACAGTCAGATGGGTCACCAATTGGCTGGAGGGCTGCACCCAGACAGTGGTGGTGGATGGATCTTTTTCGACCTGGAAGGATGTGGGCAGTGCTGTTCCGCAGGGCTCGGTCCTCGGGCCTGTGCTGTTCAACATCTTCATCAGTGACTTGGACAAGGGGGTGTGTCGCAGAGCACTGAGGCGCCCCGCTCCTAAAGAGGGGAAACTGCTAGGGAGGGAGCCCTAGCAGTGAATAAGGAGCCCAGCTATTGGTTGCCAGTGCGACCAGTGGAGGTCAGCTGACCAGAAGGGGCAGGGCCTGGCTCCCTTATAAACCCTAGGGGCTGGTGCCAGAGGGAGTTCCCTGCCAGCAGCCAAGGAGGAAGGAGCTCTCTCTTATGGAAGAGAGGAGCAGCCTGACTGGAGGTGCAGTGTCTGACACGACTGAGAGATAGAGTATTCCCTGGTAGGCTGGACTGTTGTTATGGCCGGGCAGCTTCCATTTATGTTATAGCCAACGGGCTTACATTTGTGTTGCTGTTTGTCACTGGTGGTTTGGGTCAGGCTATTAGGGGTTGGAGGAGGCCTCATAGGGGACCCACAGCAGTGTGGAGACCCCAGCACCAGTGAGGGCGCAGCAGTTGGAGTGCACTAACCCCAACCCCAGGAACGGGAAAGGTGAGAAGCCCCGGAGGAGGCGCAGCACTGGGAGAAGCCCCAGAGAGAGGGCGGCATTGCTGAGAAGCCCCAGAGAGGGGTGTGCGGGCTGGAAGCGACCCGAGCCCTTTTCCGCACTGCACGCAGGCTG
>NW_005841867.1:2728581-2749244 GCF_000455745.1 Alligator sinensis | reverse complement strand
TGTTCGTGGAGTCCTCCAACTTGGGCAGAAACCACTCAAGCCTTTTATACGGCTAGCAAGCCAATCACTAGCCGCCACGTGTGAATAATTTAGAACTGGCCAATAATGGGACTCGAATTAGCATGCAAATGGCGGGAACTCTTTGCAACGAGCGTTTCTGTGCTGCAACAAAGAAATGCACCCTGCAAAGAAAGCTTCAAATTGGCGGGAAATTCTCCCTTGCACCGGGGTTCTCTTTTGCAGCAGAAAACTCCACCGTGCAAGGAAGCGATAATTTAGCGGGAACAATTTAGCAGTGCCGAAGCACACACAAACAAAAATCACACCCTTTGGGTTGTGACAAGGGGGCAGCATTGCTGAGAAGGCCCAGAGAGGGGGCAGCGTTGCTGAGAAGGCCCAGAGAAGAAGGCATATAGTGATACAGGGCTGGGGAGAGCCCTAGCACCAGAGAGGGCACAGATCAAAAGCAGTAGGGCCTAGAGAGGACAAAAGGGGCCAGATAATAATAAGGCTAAGACATAACAATGTCTATTCCATCAGTGAGGCATGGGCTGTGGTGTAGGGCAGGAAATGGAGCCGCAGATAGTGCCCCCCTGGCATCAGGGCAGTACAAGGGCAGCCTCCTGCTAATTAACATCAATTAATCAATTAACAGGAAGGCGTGGCAGACGAGAAGGTGGGCGGTTGCCCCAGGAACAGGTGTGCGGGCCACGTTTAGGTCGGCCCAGAGCGGATACCTGTTACAATGGTGCATTGGCCAGGAAAGTTTTGTACAGTGGTATGCGTCACAGGACACTGGTTTGGCCGTATGAGAAAAGGACTCCTTGGGTCCAGAGAGAGAGAGAAGGGAGAGCGAATGCTTAGCCCGGGTCCAGAGTCACAACCACAGGTTGTAGTTCAGGTACAGCAAGTGATACAAGGCCTACGGGAACAAGCTGCTAGACAACAGGCTCTATTAGCCAATGCGAGGGAAAGCATCCACACATGACCGGTGATCCGGGTGGGGATGTGTGGCTATGGAGCTAGGAGTGGCCCTGAGGCAGGAGACGAGCCACCCACGGTTATGGTCAAAGTGACAATGGAGGGCAAAAAGGTACGAGCTATGCTGGATTCAGGCTCATTACAGATGATGGTGTGGAACAACATGCTACCGACTAAAGAAAGGGAGATAGTAGATCATGTAAAGGTACAATGTTGGTGCGGGGACTCCCTCGGAGTCGACAGAGTAAGGGTTATGCTTCAGGTAGGTGATAGGACCCGGCAGATGCTAGTTTGGGTCACTGAGCATTTACCCTACCCAGTAGTACTGGGTTGCGACTGGCCTGAGCTGTTGGGGGAGATAGCCAGGGTGAGGCCGAAGAAGAAGGTTGAGGGATTCGCGGTAGAGACAGAACAAGTGCGCCCTGAAGAAGAGGCTAGGCAAGAGTTGGATGTCACCGCTTTGTGGGAAGATGAACATTTTCAGCTGGACCAGAGTTGGGAGGCAGACTTTTGCTATGCATTGCAAGAACACTTAGCCCAACGAGACGGTGAGGTCTTATGGCCAGAGCTGATGAGGGTGACATCGAGATTCGAGGTACGGAATGGTCTCCTGTACCAAATTGAGTGAGGAAAGCCTGGAGGAGAGGAGGTCATACAGCTGCTAGTACCTTGGCGATATCGACGGTTGGTCTTGAAGGTGGTTCATGAACTCCCTATGGGGGGACATTTGGGCAGAGACAAAACTGAAGCCTGCATTAGGGCAAGATTCTTTTGGCCCGAACTGTTGCAAGAAGTGGTGAGGTATTGCGCCTCCTGTCCTGCGTGCCAAAAAGTGAACCTGAGGAGTCCCCCAAAGGCCCCTTTAATTCTTATGCCTTTGATAGAGGTTCCATTTGAACGAGTAGCTGTGGACATTGTGGGGCCACTTCACCAAAGCAGCACTGGAAACCAGTATAACCTAGTCCTACTAGATTATGCAACCTGAGGCTGTGCCAATGCAAACCATATCAGCTCTGAAGGTGGCCACCGAGCTATTGAAAATATTCTCTCTGGTAGGACTCCCTAGGGAATTGTTGACAGACCAGGGGATGAATTTTACCTCACATGTCTTCGAGGGAGTGAGTAAAGCCCTAGGGATTAAACACCTGAAGACGGCAGTCTATCACCCCCAAACGGATGGACTCGTGGAATGTTTTAATCAGACCCTGAAACAGATGTTAAAGAAGTTTGTGGCTGAGAGGCCTTAGGATTGGGATACAATGATACCACCTTTGCTGTTTGCTGTAAGAGAGGTGCCCCAGGCCTCAACTGGGTTTTCACCCTTTGAACTATTATACGGCCGGCAACCCCGGGGAATACTCGATCTGATTAAAGAAGGTTGGGAGGAACAACAGGATAAAGTCCAGAACTTGATCCAGTATGTGATACAACTGCGGGAGCGCCTTGAAGTTGCCCAGAGTGAGGTTGTAGGAAATCTCAGAGAGGCCCAGCAATGTCAGGTGAGATATTACAACTGGGGCGCCCGGGAACGGAAGTTTGAGGTGGGGGACTGAGTGTTGGTTCTATTACCGGACCAGGAGAGTAAGCTGCTTGCCCGGTGGCAGTGACCCTATGAAGTTATACGCCAAGTGGGGCCCTTGGATTACGAGGTGTATCAGACAGACACACAAAAGAAGAAGCAGGTATACCACGTCAATCTGCTGAAGAAGTGGGAAGACCGAGAGTGTATGTATTTGGCCTCTCATCCTGATGAACCAGAATTAGGACCCTCTTTGACAGAGGAAAGTGGACCGGGTAATGTAGAACTGGCCTTGCGACTATCGGAGGACCAGAGGACACAGGCGGCCAAACTAATCAGGGAGTTTGGAGACGTGTTCCAGGAAACGCCTGGGGAAGCTCGGGGTGTGGTACACAAGATAAAAACTCCTCCAGGCCAGGTGATCCGGGAGAGTTGGAGACAGATTCCCCAGCGACTACAGGGACAGATAAAAACAAAAATTGAGATGATGCTAGAGAAGGGCATCATATGCAGGTCCCACAGTGACTGGTGGAGCCCCATCATGGCGGTACCTAAGCCTGATGGAAAAATTCGTCTATGTGTTGATTTCCGGAAGGTAAACGCAGTAGCGAAGTTCGATGTCTACCCGATGCTGAGAGTAGATGAACAGATAGAAAACATTGGACAAGCTGGCTACATCTCCACCTTAGACCTGACAAAAGGCTATTGGAAGGTGCCAGTAGCACCTGAAGACCAAGAGAAGACAGTATTCACCACCCCGTGGGGGCTCTTCCACTTCCGACGCATGCCGTTCGGACTACATGGAGCCGCGGCTACATTTCAGCGTCTAATGGACAGAGTTTTGGCCCCCCATATGGGTTATGCTGCAGCATACATAGATGATATTATTATATATACGGAAGAATGGGCCAAACACATCAAAGCGCTAAGGGCAGTGGTACAAGACTTAAGGAAAGGGCTTACAGCCAATCCAAAAAAATGTACCATGGGGAAAGAACGCCTGTACCATGGGGAAAGAAGAAACTCAGTACCTGGGGTTCCTAGTAGGAAGTGGAAAAGTGAGACCATTATTAAGCAAGGTGGAGGCTTTGTGGAGGTACCAAGCTCCCCAATCTAAAAAACAAGTGAGGGCTTTTTTGGTGCTAGCCAACTATTATAGAAGGTTTGTACCCCACTTTGCAGATTTAGTGGTAGATTTAGTGGTAGCATTGAACCTGGCCACATTGCTGCATAGCATGGGGGGAAGGCATGGTGAGACTGACTTGGGCAAGGTGGCGGTTACCACAGTGGCAAAGCACAGTGAGCCGGGTGGCAAGGAGGAAACTGGAGCATGGGCTGTCACTCCCAAGGCCTGTGAGTAGAGCAGCCATTGCACAGTGGGCACAGGCTCTGGTGACAGTCACAGGGGGCTGTGCCAGCAAGCTGCAGACTGCTTCAGGCTAGAAACACAGGTGACCTGGAAGCACCACATAGGGCCGGCTTTTAAAAGGGCCCTTGGCCCCAGGCATCTATGGTTGGAGCCTCCAGCTGCCTCTGGCTGCTGCAGGGAGGGGAGGCACAGGGCTGGAGGAGTCCGGGAGCAGGCTAGTGCTATGAGAAGCAAATCTGCTCCAAAAAGACTTCACATGTAGACCCTTGTCTAGGGCTGGTTTACTGCTCAGTGAACCCATATAGCACTAATTGCACATGTAGATGTGCCCACTGTTTAGTAAACCTCCTATAACAGCATCCGTTCATCAGCCAGAGATGATGGATATTGCACCTATTTTACTGACTGATGGTGTATTTTCTGTTGTGGCTGTAGAGACCAACGTTAGACGTGCAAGTCCTGCCATAGTGGCACAAGCGTACATAGTGTTAAGGGCTACTGTACTGACAAGCTGTTTTCTTCAGTCACATTTCTGTTGTAGTTTGAGTAATCATTTCTCAGTGTGATGTTGGACTCCGTGCTTGAGAAGGGAGAACCACTTTGTCCTCTCCCATGCTAAGGCATCCCAAAGATTTGGGTTGATTCCAAAAGCCTTCATGTCTTGAAGGTAATACAGGTAGTAAAAAGGCAATAGAAAAGGTAATAAAAAGGTTAAATCAAATTTGTTGGCTCTAAATCTATAAACAAGAGAACTGATATTCAAATGGCAGTTCCCTGAGATTGCAGGGAATTACACACAAACAGTGTTCAGATCAAGTTTATTTGTCTTCACCTCTTCAGATAACCTCTGTTATCTTTAGGTCATCATCTAAAATAGCCAAGCTCCCTTCATGTCATGCAAGTACATGGTAGATTATATAGATTGTGATTATAAATCACATTATATAGATTATACAACACATTGAATGTGAATATAAATTGTTTTAGCAGTTTGAGCAATTGGATTCCCCTATATTCCTTACAATGTATACAACAAAAGGCATATGATGGGGACAGTTCAATTAGAAGAGCTTTGAATCTTTGAAACTCAGACCCTTAACGGTGTGACCACATACTAGGAATAGCAATTCAACCTGATTGATATAGTTAATGAACATCTAATGTTCATCTAACTGGTGCAGCAAGTTCTTGACATTTCAATATTTCCCTAAACTCAAATGGTTAATAAGTAAGATGTAATATCTTAACAGATATTTAAAAGTGTTTATTTAACTGTTTGTATAATAATGTCATATTAGTTGTTAGAAGATTTTATCCCATTTTTATCATCTGAAGGTTTACCAATATCATAAACCCAGTGCTTACTCAGCCTCCAGTCAGCACAGCTCTAGGGGGATCATAAAGCTGAATGAACCAAGTTATTACACTTTTCATCATTATAACTTTAAACTCAATGAGCTTGTCAGTATCCAGAAAATTGAATACAGAGTCCTTACAATGATTAAAGGAGTTTGTGCCTGGCATCTAGTTTGCAAATAGTTCTAAAATTATTGATCTAAAATATTAACTTTATCCTTTCAAAGGCAGAACTATAATATCCTGGCTAAGAACAGAGAATTGCCTTAATTTTAATTTAATTTAATTTTTTTGATTGTATTTTATAAGTTATCTTTCAGAACTTCTAGAGCTGAAAGAATATGAAAAGAAAAATTAGGAGAGAAATGTCTGTGTGTGTATCTGTGTATGACCTTGTGGAATGCACACTGTAACCCAACAAAGGCATTGCTATGGTTGATACTGCGTAACCTTACTCTATACTCTAAGAAGTATGGTGATGCTATTGCTGTGGTTTCAAATCCCAGTAGTGACATATGGGTTCAACACTGTGTGGTGCTTGGCATTATGTCCTTTATCTAGTATAGCACTTATCTTTTGAGTAATTCTGTTAAATTCAGTAGAATAATATGAAGTCCACGAGTGAGTCTGAACCTGAGCTAGCTTCTATAGAGAAGGTAGGAATTTCATAACCTCCCCAACATTTCTGTATTATTATATAAAATAACATATGCATATCTTGTGCATTTTTCTGCTTCCTGAACTAAAAGACCAACTTCTATTATGTAAAGCTGTATCCGATTCATCATAAAATTATGAGAAAATAGGACCCTCGGAAGGTCAACTTGTCTATCTTCCTGCTCAAGGCAGGATCATTCCTGTGTAAACTATTCTAGACAAGTATTTGTCTAACCCAGTGATTCCCAACCAGGGTGCGGTGACATCCTAGAATGCCACTGCATCCTTTTGAAAGCTGCTGAGAGGTGTGAGAAGACTAGCAGATAACAGCAGGCTCAGGCTTGTCCCTGCTTAGCCAATCCCGCACCACCACTGCCCAGCCTCTCTGCAAGGAGGTAATCAGTGTAATATGTATATTAGTTTTTGAAATCAGGTTCCACTTAATTCACAAAAGCTATGGAGAGGTGCCCTGAGCCCCAAAAGGTTGAGAACCACTGGTCTAACCTATTCTTAAAAACTTTAGAAACAAAATCTCATATATAGTGCCTGAAACATCAGAAATACCTTTTAACTTGTCACAGGTCCAAAAGGGTAATGAAGGCACAGTCAGTATCTTGCCACTGCAAGGACATCAACCTGTATGGGTGCATCCAGATGAGTGCAGACATGTGCTTTGTAGTGCCTCATAGGCTTTTGAGACACTGCAAAATGCATGCAGTGCATGGGAAATTTTGGTATAAAAAAATGGTTTAGATAAAAGCAGGGCAGTACACGTGGCAGCATCATGCACAACCAAAATCAGAACCTGGCCAACCAGAGCCATGCTCCAGCTATGAACCCAGATTGCCACTGCTGCAGCCCCAGAAGGCCCCCAGGTAAGGCTGCTGGGGCCAGCCCAGATGCTGGCTCCAGCCTTCCCTACCCGACCAGAGGCAATTTGCCTCATGCCAGGGCATGCCTGAAGGGATGTTTCCCAGGGACAAGTAGCAGCAGCACAACTGTGCGCCAGTACTATTTGTCCATGGGAAAACACACATGCATGTTCATCTGTACACACCCTATCAGGTCAGTTGAGCATAGTACACTAAGTAGGTGTATGCTATATATTCACATGGGATGGAGAATCTCATGCTGAGCTTGGATTTGCATCCATCTACTACAAATTCCTGTACAAGTTGTCCACTGTACCATATCTTAGACTACTTGTAAAGGATCTTCTCAACTGCTCTTTTATTTTTTGGATGACTTTTTAAGTGTAAGGAATCAGGAAGAGTTTTCACTCATTCTTTTGTGGGTGGGAGCAGTAATAGATATTTCCTCTTGTTAGTTTTTATGATAGGATACTAAACAGTTTTAATGAGCCACACAAATAAGGAAGTCATTGTCCAATTGTGCAAGATAGTGGTGGCATTTTCCCAAATTGGCTCCTATTATTATCTGTTAAATGAGTGGAAAAGTTAATATTTTGCTTAGAGCTATGCTAGTAACATTGATGTACTTTAAAGCTGTGATAAAGGTCTTTAGCTGTGATACGTACTGAACATTGTGTTAAAATAGTGTTGGTACTAGTTTGATTTTTAAATGCAGGAAGAGAAAGGAAGTAATAATGATCTTAGCTGTTCCATTTGGTTGTTGAAATTACATTTTGTCATGAGTTGGTTTATTGACCAAGACTAAACTATGCATACCTGAGAACAATGGTGTTTGCTTTTCTTTATAGAAGTGATATTAGGCTCTTGTAGAGAGTATTATTGTAGAAATTAAGACCTGTTACTTTCTGAGCAGTCTGGCTTTCTTAAAAAAATGACAAAATCATACTACAGATATTTAGAAAGACAACCTCCCTACCCAAATGACTTTACACAACAAGAAATTTAAGGGAGGTAACATCCTCTTAACAGACACCTACAATGTAATACATAATGATGAAAGCAAAAGAGAGTGAATATTTTTTGGTGGAGTTGCAAAAAGTATTCCAATATAATAATAATAATAATAATAATAATAATAATAATATAAAAGTATTCCAATATAATAAAATCTGAAAAACTGCACATTTTCATCTCACCCATATTCTTTCTTTCTATTCTTCCCTGAGGGACAAAAAATGTCAGTGAAATTATTCAAAAATAAAAAAAATTCCAATAAAAAGTTTTAAATCAAATTTTTAAAGAAAACTTTAAAAGCTAAAACTTTTTTTGGAATCTTTGAAGATTGTTATGATATTTGTTCAAATTTGATCAACTATAATGGCCACATCAGAATTGGAGAGATTAGCAATGGATAAATAATATGTGTAAGAAATATATTTGAAGGAAGAATCAGAAGAAGTGAAGTTGCTTTGCTGACATGGGATGCATCTATGTGTGCACATTATGTGGAGTAGACTTATTAACCAATTAGCTCAAAATAAAGAGTGAGACCTTTGTAAGAGGGGGCAGGGAAAGATGCTGCATTTATTGATTAAGTGCTTAGTACACACACACACACACACACACACACACACACACACACCCCCCCTGATTTCTGTTCTGTGGTGGTATATGTTACCAGTCTCATTGGTGCTTGAGTCAACTTAGAGGCCAGCTAAGTTGGTCATGAGTGGGAGCTGGGCTTCTGTCAGTCTGTCTTGTAAGGCAAACTGATGCTCCAGAATGTTATGCAGAAAAAGATCCAAAATCGACATGTCTCACCCCATCTTTTATAGTTTTGTCAATTTATTCAGTCCTCTGGGCTTTTGCTATGTTATCACTGTGTTCTTCCTTATAGGTCACTTTATGTTGTTCTCTCACTGTTCTGAGGAGGGTTCTTCTTGTTTTGGTCTTTTGTCTGCCTGCATTCTTCAGTAAGTTGCAACCTGGTGTTTTCCTTTTCCACAGACACACTCTCACACATACAGCATACAAAGGAGTGAAAGGTCAAGAACTTATGTCCAGAGAGAGTAATATAAAATGGAGTCTCTTAAGGCAGTACAAAACTCAAGAAAATACACACACAAAAAAAGCATCAAGGTAATACACAAGATTAAGGCAATAGGCAAAAATCTAACTCCATGTTATTTACCTAACATAAAGCTGTTATTTATATTATTTGCATAACAAACTAATTATCTCTGTAGTAAAGCATCACCATCTATACGTGCACTGGTGTTAGGGCGCTGTAAATTAATTAGCTCCACTGTAAGATTGTAATGTCAGGTCAGTCCTGTCTTATGGAGGAGTAATTAACCAGGATGAAACATGTGTGTGGATGGTGACTGTGGGTGTAAATTCCACCCAGTCAGCTCAGGTAGCAGGGGCCAGACTCCTACCTACAACCTAGCCATAGAGCTCCACACTTTTGGCACTCTCATGCCCCAGCCAGCCCCTACTCTGCCCAATACCACCGCCTGCAGCAAGCAGCTAATCCTCTGAGCCTGCTGCCAGCCTGAGCCTATTTCTCTTCTGCTCAAATTGCTGTTATCCTGGGTGCACGTGTAGATGCTGCACCTGGGAGAAGTGTACTTTTTCTCAAACAGCTCTGGATTTTATCACTCTGTATGAATTGCATGTGTAGATGCACCCAGGAAGAAAGAGTCTATTTTAGTAATTGGAGCAGCTGGAAGACAGGGCACAAAGTCAAGAATGGAAACAGCCAACTTGAGCATTAAGTAGTGATGGGGTAGCCAGAGTGTAAAGTGTAAGCAGTTTGAGAAATAGCAGGTAGAATATATGCTTTGGGACAAGAGCTTGCTTTTTCTCATTTTCTTCACAATGCTAGCACAATGGGGCTCATGGTTTGAGTTGTTAGATCAATAGTTCTCAACCTTTATCCCTTGGAAAATACCAGCACTTTGTTTTCACTCATGTTTTGACTACCAAAAAATAATTGACCCCAGCAGTCTTTCCTGTCCAGAGCAGGGGGGCTGGACCCGATGAGCTCACGAGGTCCCTTCCAGCCCTAAACTTCTGTGAATCTGTGTGAATCTGTGAATAGAGCAATTCTTCTGTTGCAAAGAAGTCAGAAAGAACATAGGTCAACATGTTTTTAACACTATGAATTCCTATTTGAAATGTCTGGGTTCATTTGAAGGTACCCTAGGGTGCCACAGTACCCTGCTTGAGAATTACTCTTAGATGCTACTGAAAAGGAAATAATACTAATAGGATATTAATAGGCATATTGTTGTGCTTAGGCTAGAGGGTGAGGACAAAGAGTGTCAACTTGATAGGAAAAAAACAAAGGATGCCAATGAAAAAGTCAAGAAGAAAGTTTGCATGCATGGAGCTGTATTTGAGGGAAATGATACCCTCCTTTCTTCAGTGTCATACATGGAGGTATACTATGTTTCTAGATATTTCTGGTGCCAGACCCTGCACTTTGGCCACCCTGCTCTGGGCCTCACCAACCCTGGCCCCAGGACACCAGTGCGGGCCTCACACTCCTGCCCACACACCCACTCACTGCTACTCCCCCTTACCTGCCACCCCTTTCACTGCTTTTCTGCCCCCTGCCATAGCGCTCTGGCACCACATGGTTCCTAGCTGTATGGCCACAACCACAAGAGCCGGTTCAGCCTAAGGACTGGGGTGATTGCTTGCAATCCTCCCCTGCCCTTTACCTGAGTTTCCCTCTCCAGTGCAGGGAGGCAGGAACAGCCCCAGGGTCCCAGGCCAAAAGCCTCTGGTAGGCAGAGGCTTCTGACTGGGGGAGGCAGGGGTGGCAGTTGGCTGGGGGTGGGGTGGAGTGGGGCTGGTGTCTCGGCTGGGTGAAGCTGACTGAGGGAAAATTAAACAAACGTCAGGCGGGCTGCTGGATGGAGAGGCGAGACAGCGTATTGGTTGCAAAAGAGGTTTTACTTACCCCATAGTTAGCCGCAACGCAGGTGGTCTTATCGCTTAAATAATTACACGAGTTGCTCCAGCTGGCAAAAACCCGGGCCAGCGAATCCGTAAACGAACCAGGCATGCAGGAAAAGGGGTACATCGAAGGATAGCGGTCGGCAACGGGGAGAAAAATCGATAGTTGATCAGGCTATCGATCCACTCTGCCACGAGTCAGGAATTCTCTTAAATCACTCTGCAGCGTGCTCAAAGTTCTCCGACTTGGGCAGAAGTCGCATGGAATTTTATACGGCCAACAAGCCAATCGCTAGCAGCCACGTAGGAATAATTTAGAATCGGCCAATGATAGGACACAAATTTGAAAATGAATGGCGGGAACTCTCTTGCACCGGAGTTTTCTGTTGCAACAGAAAACTTTTGCTGTGCACACTCTCATGTGGTGGGAAAATTCCATCGTGCCGAGGCACTTAAAATCATTGGGTTATGACAGCTGGGAGGGCCTTGCTGCTGGGCTGCTTGGTCCTGCCAGTGGCTTCACCTGAGTTCTAGTGCCCTTGGCTCCTGTCATCCTTAACAGGCAGCCAGGAGCAGATAAATATTAATTTTCTAAATTTTGTCGGGCCCCATGAGCCAGATAGAATGGCCTGGTGGGCCAAATCTGGCCCATGGGCTGTATTTTGCCCTCCCCTGTGTTAGTGGCTGGAAGGGACCTCTAGAGATCATCAGGTCAAGCCCCCCTGCACTTGGGCAGGAAAGACTGCTGGGGTCAGATGACCGCAGCAAGGTGAGTGTCCAGATGTTTTTTGAAGATATCCAGATTAAGTGATTGTATCACTTCTGTGGGGATACTATTCCAGATCCTGGACACTTGAATTGTAAAGAAGTTTTTCCTTATGTCTAAAGTGATTTTCTAGCAATCATGACCGTTAGTCCTAGTTTTCCCCTAGGAAGACCTGGTGAACAGATGTTCTCCCCGGTCCCTGATATGTGTCCTTTATATATTGGTAGGTTGCCACTAAGTCCCCTCTTCTCTTCTCCAGGCTGAACAGACTCATGTTTCTCAGCCTCTCATTGTATGGTCTGCTCTCCATACCTCTAACCATATGCTTAGCCCTCTTTTGGACTCTCTCAAGTTTCTCCACATCCTTCCTGAAGTGTGGTGTCCAGAACTGGATGCAGTACTCCAGCTATGGCCTCACCAAGGCCAAGTAAAGTGGTAGGATGACATTTTAGTCTTGTTTGTGATGCATTGGTAGATGCATGCCAGTGTTTTGTTTGCTTTGCTGACTATGGCATCAAATTGGTTACTTGTGTCCATTGTATGGTCTCTTTTGATTATAGTGCTGGTAAGTGTAGCACTGCCAAGCCTGTAAGTATGCTGCAGGTTACAATATTAGCATGGTTTTTGCTTGGCACTTTACTGCAGTGTTATTAGGCTAATGTGCTGTGTTATTAGGCTACACAGTTGCAGTAGTCAGTATCCAAGGTGAATTTGACCCCTTATTTTCTTACTTCTATCTCCTCTATTTTACCTTTTAGCATGGCCTACATGAGTCCATCACTGTAATACCCAAGTACTTTCTATATGCTTAACACTGCGTTAAATCCTTTCCTAGTTGTAACTTGCCATGACTGTCCTGAGCTCCCTGTTTAGGTTTTTCTGGCTGCCTGGAGCTAACTACAGTCTTGCAGCCTGACAGTTTGGGCCCTGGCACCAGTTACCATGAACACCAATGCTTCTCACCTGCCACATCCTTGATGGAATTTTAGCCTGGGGGAATGCTGTTAATCCTGGCTCAGTGGTATCTTGCTAGGTCTACTTATTAGCATGAGGACATTGGGCCTCCCTTACACCCCACCTAGCACCAACCTGTTGTTACTCCAATGTTGCATGGACAGTTATTTTTACCAGTTGTTGCTCTTGTTTTGCCCTGTTGGTCCGCCACTGTCTTTGCTCCACTCTCCGCGGCTGGACCTCTATGTCACCTTCCCAGGGAAGTGGTCTTCACCCCTACCTCAGGCAAATTCAAGAGGAGGTTGGATGATCACCTGTCTGGGGTCTTGTGAACCCAGCATTCATTCCTGCCTGTGGCAGGGGGTCAGGCTAGATGATCTGTTCAGATCCCTATTGACCCTAGCTACTATGATACTACTATGATACTAGGATACCTCTCCAGGTAAGCGAACTGACTCCTCCAAGTCAGCCCAGGGAGAAGGGTGGGGGTAGCTCCTCATTCACAGGCTGCCACCAGTTGTCCCTCCTGGGATCTCTGTCTTGGCTGTAGCCTTCCCTTGCCTGCTGGAGACTTCCTTCCAGTCCCCCTGTTGGACCAGAGCATCGGGCTTTTAGCTCTGCCCCACCCCCCGCTGGTGAATTGGCATTATCACACACTCACAAAATGTGCCCATGCTGGCACTTTTTTTTTCTTCAGGTGTCCCAACCCCTGTTGGCTGCAGCTCTGGATGCTGCCGCACTGCCAGTAAGTCTTGCAGCATGGAAAATCCACTACCACCACCATGCTGCTGTGGCTCAGTGTACTGTGGTGCCACCAACAGAGTTTTCAGTGTGGCACTCCCATCAGTGCTGCCCCACTCCCTTGCCTCAGCATGTCATGGAGTCACCAGCAGGGTTTGCAGCATGGTGATCCTGCTGCCACTGGCAAGCTCCCATGGCTCAGCACACTGCATCACCACCGGCAAGACCTGTGGCATGGGGCTTCCGCTATTGCAGCCAGGTCTATGCAGCTCAGCGACTCCCTTGCCCCTGCCACACTAGTCCATAAGGAAAATATTTTCTTAGACAATAGGCTTTTCTTTAGTCTTTTGTGTGCATGCTTGTGCAGGTCAATCATTCATCTTATTTAAAAGGGAATTCAATAATCTAGATTTAGCTCTTGTAAAAGTATACTCCTAAGAACACCTTTTCTGCAATAGCACTTTCCTTTCTTGTAGATCTGGTCAGGAATTTTCAGAATGATGGCTTTTTTCCCCCTAATCAAAAATTGCCTATTTGATGAAAAGCACAGTTCAATTTTTACAAAGCTCACCTGAATACTGGACAGTGTTTGGTCCCTGCAGCTTCACTCATTTCACTTACCAGCAGCCTAGACTTCTGTGATCTGCAGCTTAGGGGCACCTGCCTTTGAGTTAGAAACCCCAGAAATGTGTGTCAGTGTCCTCTGCTTCAAGGAAGCCCACTTGGAGGTCTAAAGGCAAATCCTGATATTCTGGTCTGAAGTACTAAGGACCTTAGTTCTGGCTAAGGTGCTCAGACATGATTTGAAATCATTGAAACAAAATGGTTCAAGTTTTGGAAACGTATTTCTTTTATTTTTAAGAAAGTTTCCAATGATTTTGGTTTTATTCCAAAAGAAAATAGAACAAGTGTTTGCAGTCCTTCAGGAAATATGACTACTTTTCTTGTCCATTTCTAGATTCCTCTTCATCTGTATTGGCAGAATCTGATGCAAATTATATATATAAAGCTAACTCAGGAATATGTATCAGTGTTTCTCATTCTGAGGGTCAGTTCCTTCTTTATGTACTTTATGTATTTATGATTGCTCAAATAGAATCTTAGAAATTGTTATCAATAAAAAGCTGATTGTATTTAAACTAAAAGAAAGAAAGAAACCTAGACATGTAGATGTTGTGATAATACCTTTTCACACAAACAGAAGATGATTAATTACAACTTACCAGACAGAATATATGTAGTCAAGTATCAAAAGTTATAGAGTGGGACTAGAGGCTGAATGTTCATGCAATTAGAAGTAAATTGGATTAGATAGCAAGGGAAAAATTGATTTTCTGGGCTGAAACTCAATAGATTTTGTATGAAAAACATATGCACACACAAAGGGCAAACAAGAAACAGCTATGAGTCTGTGCATGGGGGAGGGGAGGGAAAAAATCCCTGTAGTGGCAGTTAACTGTTTACATAGATAAAACAAGACACATGCAAGTGATATAAGTTAGAATATCATACATCAAGCAAATAGAGCAGTTGGAGGGGAACATGTTAGTGCTGCCTACAATAAAGTCTACCTTTCTGATAGAAGCACACAATAAGTGTGAGCTGTGGGTGTGTAGGTATGTGGGGTGTGGGGGAGGGTGTGAGTGTGTGTAGAGGGGCTTGTGGGGGCTGAATAGGTATGGGGGTGTGGGGTGAGGGAGCATGAGGGTATGTGTGTGGATATGTGAGGTGTGGGTGGGTATGGGGTTTGTGGTGGAAGGTTTGTGGGGGGACTATTTGTGGGGGGAGGGTGGCTGGGGTGTGTGAGAGGGTGTGTAGGTGGGGGTCTGCATGTATGGTAGTGTGAGTGGGGTATGGGTGCATATGTATGGTGGGGTGTGAGTGTGGGACTCATCCTACAAACATACATACACACATACAATACTCTCTCTGTCTCTCTCTCCCCCTTTCTCCATCCCTCATTGGACGGATGCACACACACACACGCCCATCTCCCACTACTGGGATACTGGCCTAGGCCCTGTACTTCTGCAGTCCAGTGATGCAGCTGGGAGCCATATGGTGCTGGAGTGGCTGGCAGGTGGGCAAGTGGGAAAATGGCAGCTACAGGTGAGGTGAAGAGGCAGTGAGGGACACGTAGGAGCACAACAACAACTGGGCAGGAGCGCAGGTCCCATGCTGGTGTTCCTCAGCCAGCACACACAGAAACCCAGGGCAGGGTGGCAGGAGCACAGCCCCCACTCCCCCCCCCCCCCCCCCCCTCCCCTTTTAAACCGCCATCCTTACTGTATTAATCAGGATGGTTGTCATTACCAGGTAATACAGTGACAGTAAGATGTAAGTGTCACTAAAAAAACATGCACCAGCACTACTGTGCAGTAACTATAGTTAGTACTTCATTAAGCAAATACTATACCAAATGTGCAGTAACTACTGTGCATTAATGAATGTGTAGACGTGCCCTGTTTAACTCTGTTTCACCAAATTAAATCAGTCATGAATTTTCCTCAAGATCTTCTCTAAGTATTCTTGGGCAGCATAGTGTTAGGGTTTGTTTGTTTATTTGTCTTTCACACTCCAGCAACAAAAGAACAGAGTGGTAAGAGCAGTAGTATAAAGTAACTTTAATTCAGCTTGCAGTCCCACAGTAGATGAACATGCATACACATCAACAATATATTGTGTAGTTTACCAAAGTACTGCACCATTTACCCTTTTTTCCCCATTATTAACATGGGTATTTCTGCAAATAGACAAGCATAATATTTGTATGCATTCCTCTCAGTTTTTGCCTCATAGAGATGAATAAAAGTGTTTCATACTTCAAACATGTTTTTTGCTACTAAATATGTGAAGATTAAATGCTTTGGGGGCAGGAACCATATTTTTTGTTTTAAGCACATTCAGTAGTGGGGAAAGGAGAGTCTTAGTCTATCACCAGATCTCCCAAGCACTTCTACTAGGCCAGTGGTAAATAATAATAAACGATGGCTCATATTTGGAAATTTTCTCTATATCCACAAGAGCCAAAAATATAGTTTATAAATTGCAAATTAAATTTGATAGAAATGGATGGAGAAGTGTGTGTCAAATCCCTTATTGACAGCAGTTGTTAAAGCAGCAAACAAAAATACACAGAAGAACCTTACTTTGATTCCCTAAAATTAAATAAGGAAAGATTTCAGATTTATTGCTTACTAAAGGTATTTGAAATCTACAAATAGTAGACATAACACTTAGTTACAGTTCTATGTGAACAGACTCATAATAACGTATGTTACCGAGTACAGAAATCATTTTACCCTCAGATTAAATATCAAATTGCCTTTTACCTTCCCCAGAGCTACCCTTTCAGGAACTTTTTTCCAGCATGCTTTGGGAATTTGGCACCTTCAAATTTGGCAGGAAGAAGCAGCTGCAGCTCCAAAGTAGCCATTTTCATTCTGACTCCTACTAGTTGCTTCTGCTTCTCTACTACTTGTTAAGTGTTAAGTCCCTGTTTTTATTACTTTAAAGAAAAGTAGCAATATTGGCGCAGGCCTCTTTTGACTTAAACATTGTTTCATAGTTCGAAATTTCAAGTATGACTTTTTCATGTTTGTGATGGCAAAATAGTCACTTTCTAGAATTTATGGATAAAGTAAAGTTTTTGAGGAGTTTCCTTTGGCATGAAATGGTGCAAAACAGGGGAGTGATCTTCCATGTACTTATTAGTCCTCTTTACAGCTGTTTTACACAATACAGGTATCTACTCAGTCTAGATAAGGCCACATTCTGCTCACTTTTTCTTGTTTAACTTTTTCTAAGACTGCTTACTCACTTCAAGAGACTTGCTGAATTCAGTCAGTCTTCCCCTGAATAAGATTTACTAGGTTTGGGTTATTAGTTCCTGTTTAACTAACCAACAACTGGGAAAGAATAATAGCAAAACATTCAAAACACTATAGAAACATTTAATTAAAATCTAATTTTCTTTTAGCAAATTGCCACTATAATTAGCTTTTGAGAAAAAGGAATATGACCTCTTCTTACCTGTCCAGCATCTGGCCCATTTTGCATGTTATTGTGCTCCTAGTGCTAACAGATCTGAAATAAATATTATTTTATGAAAATGACACAATAATTGAGTTGCAGTTCAGACTCTGCCCTAAAGTTTAACAGAAATAAAACTAGCCTTATATTATGATAAATGATAAATACACTAGGTTCTGTACAAATTAGTCTTTTTTGTATACTAATGCACAAACTCATAGAAGGAACAGTCTCTTGTTAAATATTTAGTGGGACCACAGCACCATCGACATGATGACTGAATAAGAAAGACCAGGAATGTGATAAAACAAACCAGCCATTAAAAACTGGGATGAATGTTTACAAATCCTGCTTTGGGCTATTTAACTAGCTCTAGTGAAAAATGCATTATAGGGAAAAATAATTGATGTTATGGCCTTTAGAAACCACAGTAGAAAGTGTATCAATGTATCTGCAATAAAGTATTTAGTGTAGATCTGGGCAATTTATTTTGGAAAATAGATTATACACTGGAAAATGTTGTGGTAGCAAAGTCAAAATTATTTGCCAAGTCAAATTGAGCTTGCTGATGCTTTTATTTTTCTGCATTTGTATGTTCACAAAATTGGAGAAAGTGTTACTGCTGCTGTCCCCTTGATTGTCCTACAGTTGGGTTACTCACCCAGGGTGTTGAAAATGCAAGTTCAAGTCCAAACTCTCCCTGAGTCATAGCATGGATTTGAACCAAGTGTTCTTGCCCCTCAAGAGAATGGGAGGTACACCAGGTTCCCATTGAAGTTGCTGTTTGGTGTGAAATATGTAACTATTTACTGGCCCTGAGAGAGAGCATGTGAAAATGATTCTGTGGTTGAATTGTTAGGGAACTCTTAAGTCCCTGTTACAATGAATATTTAGGTCTCTTAAAAACAACAACAACAACAAGAAACAGCAACTTCAGAAAGTGCTGAGTACTTCACATCAGAATGCACTTCTAGAATGGCAGGCAGGGCTACAATGATTTTCTTAAAAATAGTGATTTGGGGAAAAATCTTAATCGAACTGGTAATAGAAAAGATAAAAGGCCAAACTTTACATCCTGAGTTTTATTTCCTGGTAGTCATAAATACCATATCAACATTCTTTGTGAGTTTTTCAATGGTCATAATGGGTCCTGTGCCAACAGAAAAAGCTGGCACCTTGGTTTATTGAGTAGGGTAAAAGTACTAAATAAAGAGATCAAAACACCACTCCCAATGACCAAGAGGACCAATGCTTCATTCTGCTTCCGAGATCAAAGGAAAACAAAATCTACTGAAATCAAGATGTTTGTGTGCCCTTTTAGGAACATGTTGTGCCTGGTTCATATGCCATAACATAATTGGAGACATCTTGTTTCTATCAATTCCCTTTTCATTGTTTAAACAAAGCTAATGAAAATGGAGACAGAACAACAGGAGTAAAAATACTACTCTGAATTGGAAAAAAAAACATGTTTTGGTGCTCATTGCTTCCTTAAATTTGTTTTTGGATAATATAAAAAAATTAGAGGAGATATATTTACACTTGGGCAGATCTGTTTTTGTATGCCTGCGATGCCTTTTATAACAAATGTATGTGCTGCAAAGAGCACAGTCTGCACCTGGCCACACCAGGCGCAGTATCAGAGCTTCAGCTAACATAAATTGACACTTACATATATGGAATTGAAACTAACCCCACCCCCATCTTTCAGTTAAAAATTCTCTCTCCTACTTAAATTAAATCAGATCTTATTTATCTTAGAATTTCTTGTGCTTGAGATAGCCGAGAACTGACTAGCTTAATATTCTGGTAAGACAGTAAAAGCAGCAATACATAGAACACACTTCTAATATATATGTAACACACAACCAATTTCTGATATGGATAGAAGGATGCTATCCGTTTATGAGCATAGCAGGTAGTGGTGATTGTGATTACAGGGGAGATGGTTAAAAAAACCCTCTTGAGTGACAAACAATGAAAACATGTAACACTGCCAAGTATACTGAATAGTAATAAGGTTAATTTTCTGAGATAAACTTACTGGCCCAGACACTATTTACCTATGTCAGTTTAGGACACTTACGTTAAGTCTGATTGTATCCATATACTAATAATTAGAACTGGTTGAAAAGTATGTCAAATATATTTGTTTTAAGTGGCAAATGATTTTTTAAAAACTAAAATGAACATATTTTAACAGAAAAATAAATCTTTCGTGTTGTGATATTACATTTGCTATCAACATTTTTAAGAGTATAAAATTGAAAAATGTTAGATTTTTTTCTTAAATCCCCCCCCCCCCCCACCTTTTCTCCAAAAAATGTTTTTTTTTTTTTTAAACCCCCCCCCCCCCCCAATCTATCTCACTTTTAATTTTCCCTTGTTCTGGGGAAAAGAGTGTAAAATAAAAAGCATGATTTTTTTTACCATCTAGACCAACATTTTTTCTTCAAAATGCCATGTGGACAGATCTTTGAACAAAGTTTTAATTCCTTTGAATTTTGCAAAATATTTTTTCAAATTATCAACGAACTGTAGTAGTAGCAATAACAGAGCTTTGGTGGGGCAGCTATTTAAGGCACCAGCACTCCCACATAGAAGCCTTACTGCATTAACTTGCTGTCTAAGGGCACCTATACACATGATGGACCTCTACTCCATGGCAGACTTCTCCAGTGAATCTGCTGGAGCGTGCTAATTAGCACACTCCAGAAGCCTCTGCATCACATGCACGCAGCATCCCCACATTTCAAAATGGTGGTGGGGGCACTTTAAGTAAAGCTAATTGATATTAACACAGCTCGGAGCGCTCCCAGCCAGGTCATGAGGCGCTACAGGGATTTGGGAGCTGGGCTAAAGGGTCTGAGGGCACAGGTGGTGTTCTCGTCGATCCTCCCAGTCTCAGGCTATGGGCTGAGGAGGGAGAGGAGGATCCACGTGGTCAACCAAAGACTGCAGCGCTGGTGTCGTCGGGAAGGCTTTGGCTTTTATGACCACAGCCTGCTCTTTGGCGAGAGAGGCAGCAAGCTGCTGGGAAGAGATGGCCTCCATCTCTCTCCCCTAGGGAGGAGGCTCTTCTCAGCCAGACTGGCTGACCTGCTCCACCGGGCTTTAAACTAAGCCCGCTGGGGGACGGGGGCACTACTGCCACTGCTGGCCCACTGAGCAATCCTTGCAAAGCCAGCAGGTCAAGGCACTTAAGGGAGCCCACCCCTGCCCCAGCCCTGGCAAAATCTGTGGGCAAGGAAGGAGCCCACAGGGGGCACTTGCCTGCCTGTACACTAATGCCAGGAGCTTGGGGAATAAGCAGGAGGAACTTATCCTCCTGCTCAGTGCAAACAATTACGATGTCATAGGGATAATGGAGACCTGGTGGGACTCCACCCATGACTGGACCACGGGTATAGATGGCTATACCCTGTACAGGAGGGATCGTGTAGAGAAAAG
>NW_005841867.1:2703146-2726396 GCF_000455745.1 Alligator sinensis | reverse complement strand
GCCCTGGGGCTCTTTAGCCTGGAAAAGCGCAGGCTCAGGGGTGATCTGATGGCCACCTATAAGTTTATCAGGGGTGACCACCAGTATCTGGGGGAACGTTTGTTCACCAGAGCGCCCCAAGGGATGACGACTAAGTCGAAAGGTCATAAACTACTACAAGACCATTTCAGGCTGGACATAAGGAAGAATTTCTTTACTGTCCAAGCCCCCAAGGTCTGGAACAGCCTGCCACCGGAGGTGGTTCAAGCGCCTACATTGAACACCTTAAAGAGCAAACTGGATGCTCATCTTGCTGGGATCCTATGAACCCAGCTGACTTCCTGCCCTTTGGGCAGGGGGCTGGACTCGATGATCTTCCGAGGTCCCTTCCAGCCCTAATGTCTATGAAATCTATGAAAATAGCTTTAGTTAAAGTGCCCCTCTTGCCATTTTAAAGTGTGGGATGCTGAATACATGTGACGCTGAGCGTGATTTAATTACAGGGGCTCTCAGAGCTGCTCTAATTAAAACACCCCCCCACCCTGGAGCACATGTATAGAAGCCCTAAATTTTGCTCATTCAGATAAAGAGTTCTCTAGAAAATACTGCAGTACAGGAATGTCCAAGATTCAGCCCATAGGTGGGATTTAGCCCATGGAACTGCATCATCCAGCCCCTATGCTGGTCCTGGGTCTCAAGTTGACCCACATGTGGCATGTGCTGGACTGTCCTTGCACACACAACCCAGGACACATTCCACACACGGTGTCCCCACACTGCATCTCCTCCTCCTGCATGCCAGATCTGGCACCCATGGTGTTTGCTTTGCCTGGTCCAATATGTTAACCACACAATGCCCACTCCAGCTGGTCCGGGGTAGGGGCCACATGCAATGCAGGTCCTGATGCAGGCACCACATATGGCACAGTCCCAGGCCAACCAGAGTAGGCACCAGATCCAGCATACAGGAGAGAGGAGTCTATCGGTCCAGTCTGGCCTATAAAGTTGGGTGATGAGCAATTAGGCAGTTCTTCCAAAAGAAGATTGCAGAAGCACATAAACTGGCTGCTGCAGAAGACTCAGAGAGTGGGAAAGCTAGTGCTGAATGGACATGATTACAAGCTAGGGCCTATGTGGATAGAATATCCTCCCACAAAGGGGGTTGATTTATCACCATTAATGGGGGTCTATAAATTCTGTATCTGGTGTAATTTTTTTTTTCTACTTTCCTCATCTATACATTCTTTTTCAGTCCACATACATGCACATAGGCAGAGGAAGAAAATATAATTTTTTTTGGGGGGGGGGGCTGAGTGTGTGTGCACACATCCCCTCCTCCCCCCTAGAAAGTAAGTCTGTTGTGGGGAGGGGGCATGGGGGAGCAGATCAAGGACCCCACAGTGAGGGAAGGAGTGGGGCAGAGACAGGAAAGGGGCTGGGGTGAATGGGGCCCCAGGGCTGGGGCAGATTGTGTGAGGCTCAGAGGGGGGAGCAGGGGTGTTCATTCAGGGGAGCAGTGGTGCTCCCATCACTGCATGCACCCCCATGCCAGGCACAGGGTACATGTACCCCCCCCCCCAAATCTGTGTGCAGGGTGGAGGCAGCTGCCACTGTTGGATGCACTCAGCACCCTGCTGCCAGTTCCCTGGCAGCCACATGATGCCATGTGCCTCCTGCATGCTGGCTGCACTGCCTGCCCAGTGGTGGAAGGCATGTGGCATTGTGCGGCTGCTGGAGCATAGGCAGTAGGGTGCAGAGCACAGCTCGCAGCAGCAGCCACCGCAGCCCCGAACAGAGCACGGATCAGGGGGCACATATCCTCTATGCCTGCCCCGGGGGTGTGCTCAGTATTGGGAACCCTCCGTCCCCCACAGCTTTGGATGAGCTGCATGGGTAGTGAGTGACCCATGACTCACCCCAGTGCTCCATTCCCCATCATACCCGCAGGGGCCTTGATTTGCCTCTTCATGCCCCTTCCCTCCCACATGCCCCTTCCTATCCACGCATTTACCTGCTCATCTGGGCACTGTTCCACACACGGCTGGGCCTGGCTGAGTTCCCAGCTGCCTGCAGGCTCTGGCTGCTTGTCTCTGTCTGTGCGCACCCCTCCTCCCTCCCCCCCCACAGCTAAAGCTGCCTGGAGCCCATATGCCTGGGCTGCCTGCATTTAGGGGAGCTAAACTGTGTTAGACCTGGCCTTCCACCACCTATGTCCACACATTTATAAACTGTTTGGCGTGGATAACTACAGGATTCTGCATTGTTAACATAATTAAAACATATAAATACAACCATGGGCACACAACTTTTCCCCAAGAAAGGGTATATCAGGAGTTAGTATGATAATGTAATATGAACAGGACAGGACAGAGACTGAGATTTTTCAAAAGACAAAGTCCTACCATTTTTTTACTTGACTTTAGAAAGCTCTCTACACTCATGTTTAGAGAACAGTAATTTTATTTCCACCTTCACAGTTGCATGTATGCATAAAAAATAAGTATTGGCTACTTAAAGAAACATGTAACCAGCTAATTACTTACAGAAAAATGCAGTGGTAATAAACAAATGTTTGTAGGTAATATATTAAAACTGAAGAACTGCAGTCTGTAATTCCTGCTTAACATATTGGGTTGGGAGTCTTCTTCACTGCTGACCATGGTACTCCAAGGTTATGCAGACTTCACTTCTAGCATTATTTTGGATGTTATCATACCCGAGGAAACTGTCTGTGTTGTGAATAGGTTTGAAATCTGGGATTCATATTAGTGCTTCTGGGTGCATCTACATGAGAAGCTTACTGTGCAGTAGATTATTTAGCTGCACAGTTAACATTTTGGCATCTACACATGTACCCTATTATACTGGAGTAACCTTATTTACTTCACAGCAGGATAGTATGTGTATTTACAAGTACTATCTTGCCGTGGAGTAAAAAACTCGGTAGCAGCACGTGTAGATGCTGTCCTGGCTGGCTGGGCCATGAGGGTGCTTCACTGCAGGGCCTGTGCTCCACCCTTGTGCCCTAGCCAGCCCTTCTGCAGGATGATGAGGTGTGAGGAGCAGCCCCAGGCTAGCCCCTAGGGTCCCCAGCTAGCCAGGGTTCCTCTGACCCATCTCAACCTGCTCCAGTCCCACGTGCAGACTCAAATGGCAATAAACTCTGGAGTTCATTGCTCTAGAGTTCATTGCTCCCAGGCCCATGTTCAAATGGCATGCCTGGGAGCAATAAACTCTGGAGTTCACTGCTTTGCATTAATTGCATGTAAACGCAGCCTCTATGTAAGAATAAGAGATGCTACTAGATAGGCAATGTATTCCTTTCTGAGAGGAATTTTGCATGTAAAGCGCTAGAAATACATGTACAAAATTGATTAGACATTTTTATGCATTTGATAGCAAATCAACTTATATTTGCACAGTTAGGAGTATGTTGACTCAGCTGTATATTAAATTCTAGTTAAAAGTAACGTGATCATTGTAGGAATGTCTTTCTCTGCAAATATTAATTAAACCTCATGACCTACATTCCTTCAGTATACATAAAATGAGTAATTTTATTTCAACCACAGCATATGAAATACACATATTAAGGGTGCAGGCCTGCAAGAAATTCTGCATACCTCCTCAGTGAAAGTGAATGGGGCTCCACGTGGATGAAGGAGATCCGTCTACACAGAGAGCATGTCTACCCGTGCATTTATGCTGGCTTAAATTTACCATGCAGTAAATTGCTGTGCAGTAAGCAAGAATAAGCTGGGATCTACATATGCAGGTGGCCTGGACCTAAATTTAGTCCCAGGTCAGAACAGTCTTCCATATGCCCCTGTGGGCCTTTGTGGGGGGGGCTCCAAACTCTGGCCACATGACTGTCAGCCTTTGGGACTAACTTTAGTCCCAAGTTGAAGCCAGTGGTGGCTGCCAGCACTTGGTAGTCCCAAGTTGAAGCCAAAAAGGCAGCCAGCCAGCAGCCCTGGGGCTGGGCTCAAGCCATTCCCCTAGTGGCTGGGCAGACCCAGCAGGGAGGCTCCCTTGGTTTAACGCATCTACACACGCGTTACTGTGCAGTAACTAATTAGGCATAAATTCAATATCTGCATGATGCAGGTATCAAATATTCTCTCGAATTGGTGTAAGTCACCATATTTACTGTGCAGTATGGGTGTGCATGTGCAGATGTGTGCCTGTACTGCTCAGTAATTTTGGTTACTGTGCGGTAATTGTGCATGTGTAGATGTGCCCAGAGCTGACTTAGAGCTCAGTCCTACAGATAAATTGTAGATTTTGAAGCAAATAACTACAATCATAGCATCACACTCAGTATAGCTTCTGAATAATGTCAAGTTTGTACTGCCCGTAGCCATTCCAGAACTCTTTTGGTACTGTAGACATATATGGTTCTCTTTGATACTGTAGTCTATCTCACTTACTCCCCCTACTCTTCCAGCTTCACAAGACTTACCTAAAATAGGTAAAATATTCACCAAGTCAGTAAACGTTTCTCTACACAATGAACAGAGTCATAATATCAACATCCAGAAACCACCTAGATAGTTTTTCACTTGGTGTACATTTATTGTCCCATATTCACTAGGTGTATCTACACAAGAAGCTACTATGCAGTATTGTTGGTGGGTACTAACCCTGATGTGCCACTACTGTGCAGTAGTAATGAGCTACTGTGCAGTAGATCATTGTTACTGTGCAGTGATGTCTGAAAAACAGCATGTGGGGTAGATCTACTGGACTTGTGTAGATGCACAGCATACAGTGCAGTAATGCTGGTTACTGTGCAGTCATTTAGTACTAGCATAAGCAATTACTAAATGACTGCACAGTAACAACTGCACAGTTTGCTGCTCATGTAGACGCAGCCGCTGTGACCCAACAGTGGTGCTGAGCTCTGTAAAAGACATCAGATACATCAAGCATCAGCTTTCCAGCTGAAAGAATGCAGAAACTAGTTTCAATAAAAATAAAACTCAAATCATACACTTTTACCCCTTTTGGTCTGAACAGCTAGACAACATTTGGGGCCTACCTATGTTGTACTGGTTAACAGAAGAGTTTGATGTTGGAATAAATCTGTTCATGCACAAAGACTTGTTTTCTTGATAAATACAGGCACCAAACAGGATGAGACAGTTTCTTTACTCACAGTCCCAAGCACCTTTTCAGGTATTATCATTATCACTTTATAGCAAAAATTGCTTTCTGTGGGCTTTTCACAGGATCACATTCCCAGTGCTTTTGTTCACGTAACATCCTTGGCTCTCCTGCCCCTTCCCCATGTCTGTCTGTATGACATTAAAAACACAGTAGAAAAAATACTTACTGGTTCCAATCCACTTTCAGGTAGACATAGTTTCCTCATGGTCTGCAGCCCTTTGATTGCCTTCTCGTGGTGATTTCGCATCTGCATAATCCTTGCTGTATCTCCTCTATATTAGGAACTTCCATGTTGGTCAAAACTTTTCTTGCTTGTCACTTATCAATCCATCTTGCTAATGCAAAAGTCAAACAGTAGGAGAGTTTTTTGGCTTTCAGTCCCAAGCCATTTACAGTCATCCCCTAACCCAAAATCTTTCACTCCAGGCTGTTCCAAGAACCAAGTTCCAATACTTATTCTAGTTGGTTTGAACCTTTTTTGACTGAAGACACACAGATAATTCTACCTCTTAGTTTTCTGTAGTTTTTGACTACAGAAAAATAATACAGCAATTATGTTGCAAAGTACTCAAATCACAACATAGCAGAATTTTTTAACATTATGAGCACGTTTACATATGCAATTATAACACCAGAATAAACTGTGGAGTTTATTGTTCTAGGGCTTATTGCTCCCAGGTGCACGGTTTGAACGTGCACTTAGTAGCAATTACCTCTGAAGCAATCAGCTCCTCAGTTTATTCAGGCACAGCATGTGGAGCTGGTTTGGAGCAGCCCAGCTGGCAAAGGGCCCAGAGTTGCTCTCCCCTGGCTCAACATACTGTGGAGAGGCTGGCTGGGGCACAAGGAAGCTTCAGTATGGGGCTAACTGGCAGGCAGTCCCTGCACTGAAGGACCCTCATGCCCCAGCCAGCCAGGACAGTGTCCACACGTGTGCTTCTGTGGAGTAAATTAATGTACTCCAGCTTAATAGGTGAGCACATGTAGATGCCAGAATATTTACTGTGAAGTTAATTCGTCAACTGTATAGTAAACTTCTTGTGAAGACGAACCCTCTGGATTCCTATTTGAAATCTCTGGGTTTATCTTGTGAATCATGTTTGCACATCTAACAGCACTAATATTTTGTGGCACCCTGCAGCACCCTTGAAACTATCTCAATACCCTCACTGAGAACCACTGACTCATTCAGACTTTGCTTTCTAGTACGCTTTGCTTTTTTGCTGTTTCTGCTGTCAAAGACAGACACACATGCCTCCACAACCAAACATTTTGCAGTGAACCCTCTCCCCACTAACATGCCTTGTATGTGCCTTTGTTTTGCATGAAGGCTCCTACTTTTGGCTGTCTAGTTTGAGGAGGTATACTATTTGTTTCTTATATTTATGAGTTCCAACCAAGTTTAACCCCAACCATAGTAAAACCAAATAGTATTTTGTAAGATGGGGGCATATGTATAAAGTAAGCTTGTGGGTATTTTATTGACACTTGTTTGAAATGGTTTAACACATCTGTCTCCCTTGCTCACCTTTGGCATTCCTTCAACCATTTTTCCCTCTTGTTCCCCCCCTCCCTCCCCTTCTCTACCCATTGTTTTCCTCATTTCCATCTATGTACATTCTCACTGACCTGTCACATTTTTAGTGTGTTTCATTCCTTGGAGATCTCAAAACAACAGCAGAGTCTCTCAATGCCTGAAGAAGGGTACCTGTGTCCAAAAGCTTGCAAAGAACTTTGTTCCAAATGCTCAAGTGGTCTAAAAAGTTATCACATCTACCCAAAGAACCTTAATGCATCTAGGACTTTGTCAGTCATGAGTAATGTGACCATCTCACACACTTGCCGAAAAAAGCCTTCATTCTAAATGATATCAGCATATATTCCCTTCATAAACTATTTACACAGGAACTCCTGGAACTGGAAGTGTAATTTACATTGCAAATGGGAGGAGAGTACAAATGACACAGTGGTTACCTTTCCTGCAGCAGTCTTGAAGAAGGTGCTTGGCATGTAACAGAAGGCAGACATCTGAACCAGATGTTATATGAGTGTTAACATGTGGTTTTCAGTTAATCTATCATCTTCTTGTGGGGGTGGGGCACAGCAGAAGATAGAAACAAATTTGTTTCCTGAACTTTCAGAAAGGAACAAGCAGATTTCTATTTCCCAATAAATCATGTGTCTGACTGCAAGAAGGATATCTTAATGCTTTAAAACAATTGATAATATAGTACCAGAATACTTGGGTATAGTATCTTTGTACAGAATCTTTCAGCTGTTATAAATCCTGTAACAGATATGTCAAATGAATTTTTAAATTAACTTCATTCAGATTAATGGAATTAAACCACGGATGAAGCTGACTAATATTTCCCTTACAGAATTTGCTAACATAACAAAATTTAGATATTATTACTAAATGTGTTTGCTCCCAACCTGTTTAGAATATTACCTGATTTACACTTGATGCCATATTTTAAGATTCATAAAGAATCAAAATGCCTTGCCAAATAAATAATATTTCCTTCTGTTAAACATACATAGTGAATTAAATGCCTCCTTTCATACAGTGCTTATCACATTAGGTAGAATTCATTTTGTCATAAAAGCAGGTGGTTTGGTTTGATGAAACGTGTTTCATTCAAGGAAAGGATTGGATTGTTTGACAGAATGCATTTTGTGGATGGATTAGACGCAAGAGAGCAACTTGTAGTGTGTTGTCTATGGAAAGTGCCAATGAAATGATTTTTAAAATGTTTTATATAGAATGGATTGGAGCAGTTTAAAGAATATACTTTATTGATCAAACAGGTTGAGAGCTCTGACAAAAAAGTAAAATATGTTCACAGAACTCAGTGGCTGTATCCACATGAATGTGGATGTTTTGTTCCCAGGGGACAAGTAGTACTGGTGCACCTTAGGTCATAGCTATGTTTCCCTGAGGAACACGTGTGGCATGTGCACTTTAGCACATGGCAAGTTACCCCAGCTGAGGTAGGGGAGGCTGGGACCAACTCTGTGCTGGCCCCAGCAGCCTTACCAGGGGTCCTGAGGGCCTCCCAGGGCTGCAGCAGCAGTGATTCTGTTGCACGGAGTCTGGCCAGAGCCAAACAGTCTGGCTACAGTTTGGCTCTGGGCAGCCTGGATCCACTTTTAAGCGGCACATGTTGCCTGTGCATGCACTGTTCCACTTTTTTTTTCCGTTGGTTTTTTTTTTTTTGACCCCTGAATATCCAGGGGTAAAAAAAAAACCCTCAGAAAAAACAAAAAACAAAAAACTGAGCAGAGCACATATGGACAGCACACCCTTGCAGTGCAAAGAACATCTGAATGTATGGTATGTGACGCCACAGATGTATTTGCAGTGCCACTTGCTGCACAGTCACACTCATCTGGATGCAGCCAGTATGTCCATGAGGGGGGCTTAATTTATGTGTAAACTCAACAAATTGTGTTTTCCCCCCTATGCTTCAAATGCTCTGTCAGGACAATGCAGCTTTCTCTACCTTTCTCAGCCCTCTGCCTGCCTGACTGCTTGCTTGCTTGCTTGCTTTAGCAGCAGTTGTTTGGTGGAATTTCTTAATGTGATTATGTTTACAACAAAAATACAGTGTCAGACTGCTTATATTGGACACATCATGTATTAGAGATAGTTCAGTGGTAAGAGAGCCAGTTTGGCACTTTAACATAAATCCCCTACCAGTCACACACCCCCTGTGTGACCTGTGACTTCACAAAGGGAACAGAGACTTCACATTGAAACACCTAACCATTCACTAGTGTGTTGCGCAGCTCCCATAGTTATATGCTCCCTGTACGATACGTGGGAAGATTTAGACACCTAAGAGAAGAGTTCACAAAATGCTGGGTGAGGAAGTTAGCTAGGGAATGGCAAGGGGATGGTGGATGGTTTAGTGACTTAAGGCATCTAACTGAAGACTGGAGGGGAAGATGGCTTTGGGATCTTTGGGATTCTCAGCCATGTAGTCTTTCTTGAAGTTAGGACTGGCCTGGCTCAGGTGTCTGTTTACTCTTCAAAAACAGAGGAAGTGATGGAGGTACCTCTCAATCCCAACTGTTAGAGTACTCACCTGGGATTTGTGTGAGAGACCGGTTCTGATCTCTCTTCTGCTTAATTGGAATTGAAATGAGGTCTCTTAACACTTACGGTAATTGCCATAGCCACAGGGAAAATAAGTATTCTGGGTTCTCTCATTCCCTTCTGTTGCAGCTCTTTCATTTTGCATGAGCAGGGGGCTGGACTAGATGACCTCCTGAGGTCCATTCCAATTCTTATTTTCTATGATTCTATAATAATTAAGCAGTCACTGGACCAAAAACAGAAAAATCAAGAGACTGATTCTAGTAGGGGTGGGCAAAATATGGCCTGTGGGCTGAATCTGTTGCACCCACTGCTGGGGTTGCCAGATGAAGCCAGCACCCGAGCAAGTGGGGTCTTCATGGAAACTGGCCCAGGACCACTGTGGAGAGGATGCACTTAGCCAGGCAGATGGGATGAGGCCATGGGCAGGCAGAGAATGGTGTCTGGGAGAGGTATGGGTGGTCAGGGCTAAAGCTGGGGCTGGGATCATGGAGCGAGGGCCAGGATTGTGGGGTGGTGACAGTGTGGGACTGGGGTCCAGGGCAGAGCCATAACTGCTCCCTGTAGGTTCCTGCTCACAGAACTGGTGCCTGTCATAGGATTGTGTGGGGAGCAGATCACAGCTCTGTCCTTGCCCTGGCCATGCGCTGTCACCACCCCATGCTCCTGGTCCCCCATCACCTGTCCTGCTCCTGGACACTGCTCCCTGCCCATCCACATCCCCATCCCATCTGCCTGGCCAAGCGCTCTGCCTGTGGAGACCCTACCTGCCCATGGAGACCCCACCTGCCCACCCACTCTGTCTGGCACCCCTCACAGTGGCTGTGGAGCATATGGGCCGAGGCCAGATAAGATCAATTTTCCCCATCCTCTGAGCTGCTCTGGGCCAGATCAGCACCCCTTACCCCCCAACCAGCCCACAACAGCTCACCAAAATTCCTAAATTGGTTCCTCTGGCTAAAATAATTGCCCGCTTCTTCTCTAAAGCACAGTGGCTGTGGATCTTATGTGGGATATGGAAGTATCAGGTTCCTTTCCTTGTGTTGTAGAATATTTAATTATTTATGAAGAGTATCAAGTGAAGGAAGGATTGGAACTCATGTCTTGCATGTTCCAGGTAAGAGACATGACCATCTGAACCTGTTGTTTGCAGTAAGAGGTAGGGTGCCTTAGCCAACCTTCCTGTGTTTCATATGTATGTATTCAGCCCATGGGTTAGTTGATGAGTGTTAAGTTGCCAAAGACTAAGGATTTTATGGATTTGAGCCTCTAACCCTGATCCATAAAATGGAGACAATGGTACTTCTCTGCCTCAGGTGTATAGAAAAATAAAGAGTAAATGCTCCTTTTATTCCTCAGCAAATTGTTGTGTATTAAGTGCTACCTAGAAGAAAAATTATGTTAAGAAAATCCATCACTCAATATTTCAGTGAAAACCAGGGACCTAAAAGCATATCCAAGAGAATAAGTGTCTTAAATAACCCCAGAGAAATATAACTGAACCATGAAAACACATTACATTTTACAGTTAGGGAGGTTCTAAGTGAATTCAATGCCTCCTAGACAGGATCTGTTAGCAGAAAGAAAAACAGTAACACAGCTGTATTTGATTTGATTCTACATGTGTTTAGGTCCTCAAGGACCTACTTGAATAGTTCCAATAAGCTCATTGAAGGTTTAATTTAAGTGTCCACTATTCATACACATATTAAACAGAAGATTTTGAACAACAAAGAAGCTTATAGATTTTGTTGTTTTTATTCCCTGTTTCATTAGTTTTACCATCCCTTGTTTGTCTCTAACACTCTTGTAAAAGTTCATAATGCTGAATAAGGCCAGCTTGAAATGTTTATAAATTATTCATGAATGATGTTAGCTGACCAACGTTAATAAAGATTCATTAAAATTCATAAAACATTCATTTATATTTTATAAGAGACTATGAACATAAAATAAGACACTTTTCTAAACATGGATGCTTCATGAACTTAAAAAAGTTAGGACTTTTTTGAGTATTAATTAGTCGAATACAGAGGGGGCAAAGTCATAATAAATGTAAAATGTTTGAATCTTTTTTGAGTAGTTCTAACATTAATTAACCCATGAATAATTCAATGTACCTTGAAGAAAATATTCTATAAATGGTTAAGAAAGAAAAAGTCTGCTCTGGGCTGGGCATCACATTCCTTTAATGGTACTAAGTAGCTGTAGCAATAGAATACTCTGCCCAAAACACAGACACGAACACGGAAAATGTTGGGAAGGGATTTTGCCAGGTATTATATTAGAGGCAGATGTATGGCAGAAAACAACAAGAAAAGAAGAATCACTAGAAAAGGAGGCCTGGGAGACAGTAAGGGTGAATGTAATACAGCCATAAAAGCACTGGTAGCATAACCATGAGGAAATCTGAGGTTTGGGTCAAGTGCTGAAACTGTGAACAGATAAATCGTTTCCTTGTGTTTGATTGCCCCTGTGTTCAAAGAATCAGAAGGTGAATGTTATTTGCAAATACTAAGCTAACTATCCTAATCTTTTACATCTAAAGTGATCTTCAGCTGTGTGCACAATTCTGTTGGATAGGCAGTGGTAGCTTTATTGTAATAGAATGACTTAAATTGATAAGGATTTCTCATGTAAACGTTATTTGAAATATTAGGCTCTAACATAATATTTTCCTTCGGTCCTAAGCATCTGATCACGTTCTTATTAAAATCCTTAGCTATTTTATGATTGGGTCCTAAATTTCATAAAGATGTGTATGACAGAATGCACTATACAGGCAGGATTTGCAAGCATAAGATGTTGTATGGTCTGAATAGTCTTCTGATAAATTACATTTAGTGATTTCCATTTATTGTCTGAACAATTTGTATGTGTAAGGGGCACACCTGATAATCCTACAGACAATTATACACAACTCTCAGGAATATTACTAATCATTACATATAGGACCCAAAGACTGATTTGATTCCTAGTTCATCATTCTAAAAACTCAACTACAGACTTGAACATTGCTAATATTAAATAGAATGAAGATAAGACTTCCCTAGAAATTACATTTGAATAGAATGACTCTGATCTCTAGAACTGTTAATTAAAAGAGCCTATTGCCACCAGGTCCTACAACAGTGGCCCTATGCTGGCTGAAGCAGCCTACATGGACACTGGTGCTGGCCCCCAGCCCAGCCCTGCCACTGTGCCCCTGTATGCTGCAAGCACCTGCCCTAGCCTGGCAGACCTGGACTTTCACCTACAGCCCCTGAGGGCTGTCGAGGGAACCATACTGGCATTGTCCCCAAAGCCACACACCATATCCCAGGAGCCTAACTGGACCTAGGACGAGACCACATACCTCGTGGTGCTGTGGGGTAAGGCCAAGGCCTGAGTCAGTTTGCCCCAGGAAGGAACTCCAGTGCCCACATCTATGAGGCCCTGGCAGGCTGCATGTGGGAACACAGGCATGACCGGTCAGCACACAATTTCTGCATAAAGGTCAAGGCCTTGTAGGCACAGTTGTTCCATGTCACTGACCACAACTGCTGGTTGGGGCTGCCTGCAAGACCATGCCCTTTATGCAGCAGCTGGAGCACATCCTTGTACCCCAGGACCCTGGGTGGAGCTGTGCCATGTTCTCCAGAATAGGCGGCCTCCTGCAGCCTCCGCCACAGCTTGGCAGTTGCAACAAATTCTCAGTGGAGGAGGACCCCTTGGGGCACCAGGATCACTTCCCACACTTGTCTCCACACCCAACTTTGTCCAGAAGCTCCAGCAGCCCAGGCCAGCACCCATCGGTGACTGGTGCCACCTTAGGAGGGGCACATGCCCCCCCCCCCCAGCAACCAGTCAGCAACTGGGGCTGCTCCTCCCATGACTGATCTCACCGACCGAGATGGGGTCCCCCCATGGCCTAAGCGGCGAGCATGGCCAGTCAGGAGGTGCACTGGTACTCTCAGGGGGTGCATGTGCACCCCCGTGCACCTGTTAAGCATTGCCACTGCCAGCACCTACCCTGCCAGCTCTGGGTGAGAAGCCTCATCCATCCAGCACAGTGATAGCATGACCCACACTGACGAGCTTCAGCATTTCCCTGGAGAGGACCCCTGCCTGGCTAGCCAGGTACTGCATCCCTGTACCCCAGGACACTGCTGAGAGCTGCACATTGTTACCGCCAGTGGGATAAAGACTTGGGCCAACAGGCACACCTGCCACACCCACCTGGTAAGCCCCACACTAGGATGACGGCCCTCCCCTCCCATCCTGGCCCCTACCTTGCCTCTGCCTCCTCTCCCCAACCAGCCTGACTGAGTGCCTCATGGCCCCCAGAGTTCCCCCACAGCACTCAAGGAGGTGGGAGGAAATGCAAAAATTTATTGAGCAGCCAGTGCCCCCACAGCTAGGCAGTTATGGACCTCTTACACATGAAGAAATGTGTTGATGTCTATGGTGATTTCACCCTCTACTGTGGGGGACATGGACATGTAGCATAGTCACAGTTCCCTGCAGGTGGCAGTAAACATTGCAGGGAATCGCGGGCTTGCCTGCTGCACCATCCAAACTCAGGGTTCCACACTAGGTTCTTAGATGCACCTGAGGCACCATGGCAATTGGCAGCAGCAGGGTATACTGGGTTGGGCACCCGTCAGTTCACACAAACAGCTTGTTGCAGTGCACCCAGGACACTCTGCTCAGGGGCATGCTTGGGGCACAGGGCACGCTTGGGGTGGGGGTGGGTTGTCCCAGGGAGACTCTCCAGAGAGGCTCCCTGGAGGGAGGACAGAAGCACCTCCAGTTCTGCATCCCACTCAGTCAGGAGCCCCTCACCCTCTAGGTGCTGTGGGCCTGCTGGCAATGGAGTAGACAGCTTGGCCTCCAAGAGGAGAAGAGAGGGAGTTAGCCTGAAGCAGTGGCAGCAGGTGCTGCCAGGAACCAGAAGCCAGGCCTGTCCCAGCCTAGGAAGGGAGTGGGGAAGGCAAACTGTGGCAAGCACCCAGCAGCCCATCTGCCTCTGGAGAATGAGCAGGAATAAGGAGCTCAGCCAACGGCCACCTATGCCAGGGTCTGCCTGGCCAAGTTTCCATGGTCCCTGGGCACTTCTGCACAGAGACAATCCTAGCAGTGTGTGGGGCCTGGAGCAAATCATCTTGTGCACAGCCCGGACAAGAAAAAGCCAGTGGGGGAGGGGAGTGAGGGGTGGTGAGCAGCCAGACACAAAGCTGGTGGCGGCGTGGAGTCACCAGCACTAGGTGGGCCCTGCAGGAGGGGCTGTAGCCACTCTGCCTAGATCTATGGGGCCCCCCAAAGTGTGGGGCCCGGGACAGTCACCCTGATTCGCACCCCCCCCCCACACCAGGGACAACCCTGCTTGTGCACACACAACTCCCAATCTGAGGCTGGGCAGATCATGTTATCTCAGAAATGTTGCAAACTCTCACAAACAGCCTCTTTCTTCTAGCTCTGCAGGTCCATTAGCTGCAAGCAGGGAAGAGCTGCATGTAGGGATGCACCTTCAGGGCCACGGCCCACCCTGGCTGGGGCCCTCCATATGTGCCGGCTCCAGCAACAGTGGACCCAGGACAAGACCCTGATGTTGGACTGGCTGGTTGCTGTGGCAGAGGAGTGGCTGATGGATTCCTGGGTCTGGCACGTGGAGGACCTCATACACAACTTGGAGAGGGATCAGGATAAGGCTGAGAGGACCAGTAATTCTGGGATAAGCTCCTGGTGCTCAAGAAGAGGCGCATCAACCTCCTTGAGAGGATGCTGGGGGTCCAGGAGTGGCAGACTTCCATGGTGACCAAGGCAATGAAGGCCATGGAGGAGGACTGCCAGATGCTGGACACCATCCTGGCCCTGGCAGTCTCCTTTCTCCTGCCCAGTGCCCAGCCCCTAGCCCTAGCCCTCCATCCCCCTGGCAGTTGCCTGCTGCCCAGCTGCAAGTGCCCCAGTGGGCTTGGGCTGGCCAGGTCCCCCTGCCCCTGCCAGGGCACCCCTCAGGCAGCCTTCTGACCCTCCCCCCAACTTGCCCAGGCTCCATGTGGCCCTCAAGCAGGAATTCCCTATAGCAGGGCCAGCACTGCATGCAGGCCCTGGCCCCTGGCTGCAGAAGGGGAGACTCCCATGCCAGCAGACAGCAGATGCTCTCAACCCTGGGTAAACCTCTCATCCACTGGCACTGCCACAGTATATGCACCTACAGTGGTGTAGCCAGAGGCCGGGGTGTGGGATGCCTGTCTCTGGGCTCTGCCTCATAGGCAGCTGCACCCCACTGTCCCTCACCCTGGGAGGGCACACAGCACATGCTGTACATAGTATGCACGGGAAAGAGGATGCTTTATTGGTGATGGGTGGGGTGGTTGGCAGTGGGGATCTGTTTGGGAGGGAGGGTAGGATGGGATCTTTGCTTTTGGAGAGGAATAAATTGCTTTGCAGAAAACTGCCCACCTTGAGCATAGTGCTGGGGTGTGCGGTGTGGCTGGGTTATGTGGCTGACCAGCCAGGTGGTCTGCCAGTGCCTCTCACACATGGTGCCTTGGTCTCCACTCATCTAGGGCCTTGGTGGGGTGGGGAGGGCTATTACTGTCACTGCCATCACAGCTGGTGCTCCTGCTGCCAGGCATTCTCTGCCCACTGTACCTCCTCTGCCCACACCTCATGGGAGAGATCCCCCCAGGCCTTGCAGATGTTATGCAGTACACAGGCTGTGATGATGACTTGGGGGATGTTGACTTTTGTGACCTCGAAGTGGGGGTGTGAGGTTGTGCTAGTGTTCATTTAGGTACCCAAAGGCACACTCCACCAGCACACAGGTCCAGACCAGTCACCTGTTAAAATGTTCCTGGAGGGGATCCATCTGGCTGGTGTAGGGCTGCATGAGAGCCAGGGAAGAAGCAGGTAGGCGGGGTCCCTGATAAGGAGGGGCAGGACTGCCACCTTGCTCAGCTGGAGGTCCAGCATCCCTCTTGTGAAGCACTTACTCTCCACCAGGGCTGGCAGGCAGAGTTTTGGAACATGCCAGCATCGTGGGTGCTGCCAGTCCAGCTGACTGTCATGTTGGTGAAGGTGCCCTTGGTGGTTGACAATGGCCTGCAGCATGACAGAATCAAAGCCTGCCTGGTGGTAGTAGGGGCAGCCACTTTGGTGCGGGCAGTTGACAGGGTTATGGGTCCCATCCAGGGCCCAGATGCAGTGGGAGAAACCCAGGGCACAGAACCCTACCACCACATCCAGGGGCTCATTGACCTGGAGCATGGTGTACCCCAACACATCCTGGAGGGCACCACAGACCTTCAGAATGGCCTCCCTAGTGGTTGCCATGATGAAACTGAAGAGGTGGCCAACATAACACAGGGTGATGGGCATGGACAGCTTGAACACAGTGATGGCCAGCTGGGTCTCCATGGGGATGAGTGGCTGCATGGTGGTGGCCTGCCACTACAGGTGTGGGCAGAGCTGGTTGAGGAGCTCCTGGAAGGTGGCCCAGGTCATCCAGAATGTGTCCAACCACTGCTCATCACCCCAGGTGCACTGGACAGTCCTGGCTGGCAGGGTGGGTCCACAGGTGGTGGGGCTGGAGCCCCAGGAGCTCATGGATGCACTGATGGTGGTATCCATATGCGCACCATTGGTGTTTCTCCCAGGGTACAGGTGATGGGCCAGGGACTGAACAGCATCAGCACAGAGGCAGGGGGCATCAGACAGAGTGGTGAGCCTAGGTAGATGGCCATGCAGCACAGGGGTTAGACAGGGCTGAGACTGACCTGGGGCAGGCATTGAAGCATAGTGAGCAGGGTGGCAATCATGAGCCTGGGGTGTGGGTCATCACTCCTGGGGCTCTGGTGACAAAGTCAGAAAGGGCTGTGCCAGAATGCTGTAGAGTGTTCCAGGCCAGAAATGTAGGTGGCCAGGGAGCACCACATGGGGCTGGCTTTTGGAAAGTGCCCCTGGCCCCAGGCTGTTGTGGCCAAAGCCTCCAGCTCCCCCTGTCTGCTGCAGTGGGGTGGAGCAGGGCCAGAGAAGGCCTGGAGCAGGCTAGTGCCATGAGGAACAAATCTGGTCCCAAATAGCTGCATCTGTAGACCCCTGCCCAGGGCTGGTTTACTGTGCAGTAAATTACTAAGCAGTAAATCCATATAGCATTAATTGTACATGTAGATGCACCCTCCTGTGTCATTACTAATGTTGGTTGTTACAGGTAACCTGACAAAAAGTATCATAAGCTTTAAAAAAGAATAAAAAGATACTTGGGAATTTATGCCTCCATCACTTGCACTGTATAGATATCTCTGTTACCAGTCTACTGCTAATTATAGCTTAAACTCAGGACCATATGTGAGTTTTACTGTTGTACAGTAAGCATATGGATGATTGTTGACATAGGTAGTGGTATGTGTGGGCGTGTATGTTTATTTTTATAAATTTCCATCAGTTACTCATGGCATCCTTAGTAAAAATGTTCAACAATGCTACAGTCTCCCACAAAGTTTTCTTATGTGACCTGCTGTTAATGGAATGAGTAGGTGTAACTGTAGGTTCTGCCTAAATCTGCAAGGATATGGTTAAGTATTTGGTCAGTAGTTTTATTCAGACCAAGCAAATAATTTCAAATACTTTAACCTTGTTGGAGGAGAGACATTTCTTAATAATCTACCGTCCTTGAAGAAAGGCTTCTGGCCAGTGAAGACTTTTAAATTATGATAACCTTTATCATTGCAAAAATACTTACCTCAAAGTGATAAGAATTCAAAGGCCCGATCTTTCAATAGGCTTAGTGTTTATATGTGAGAAGGAAGAAGTGTAAGGGGGATGAGATCACTAAGGCAAGAGGTATTCAAAATAACCTATACACACTTTAGACATTATGAGTACAGAGATGCATTGATAGTACTGATTCTTTAGGATGGAAAAAGCATAATTTAAATTGTGCACTATTATAGGTGCTCAAAATGCCCACCATTAACATCTAAGTACTTATTGTACCAGCAAATAGGACTGTGCAAAGCTTTGGTCCCTGATTTAATTCAGCCTGATTTGGTGACCAAATCTCCAAATCTGAATCAAATTAGAGGACCCTTTAATCTCTGCGAATTGATTTGGAACCCTCCTAATCAATTTGGAGAAATTTGGTGATTTGAACGTAGATACAGCTTTAAATGTTTTTCCTACATGCCTCTAGGTAGCAGGGGCTCTGATTGCTGCAGTACTGGAGCAGGTGCAGCATCCCATGGAAGCACGAGGGTCTCCCCAGCATGCTCGGCAGCAGACCTAGAAGTGGACCAGAAGCACTTCTGGTCCACTTTCTGTTCCATTGGGGGAACAAATTGTATGGCCCCCCACACCCCCCTGCCTTGGTGACTGAGCCTCCTGGGTCTGGGAGAGCACCTGGGGTCCCCAGGGGGCCAATTGCTGAGCCAGGGAGGCCTGGGGGGCCCCCCAGCATGCTCCCTGGCAGACCCAGAAGTGGGCCGGAAGTACTTCTGGTCCACTTCCAGGTTTACTACTGAGCACGCTGGGGAGCACCCCCTGTGCTCCGGTGAAATGCTTCATGCGCCCCAGCACTGCAGTGATCACTAGCTGCACTGCTACCTCAAGGTATGTAGAAAAAAACTTTTAAAGCTGTGCCCGTGTCCGAATCACTGATTCGCCAAATCAGCATCGAATCTTCAGATTTGGATTTGGCCGAATGAAATCCGAGACAGTGATCCAAATCAACAGATAGATTCACTGACCCCAATTTGGGCCAAATCTGAATGTGAATCAAATAGGGCCCATTTTGCACAGCCCTACCAGGAAACAACAGAACAATTCATGTATATACTTTTTTTTTAGAGAGGCACCATGAATTTTAGTTCTTGTATGCATATATGGTTTAAGATTTTTCAGGAAATAGTTGTGCATATATATTCAATCAATTTATCTTACAATACACAAATGTAAACCCCATATGTAGAATGCACTCACCTCATTCCTGTTCTGCCATTTCCACTATAACTTGAACATGAAATGGCAGAACAAGAAATCATCCACAGACTGGACTGTGTTAATCATGGTTAACCATGTCTTAACAGTGGAAAAAAGGAGATGTTGCCCTATATATTAAAATGATGGACACATGTTCTGAGGTGCAGGATGAAGTGGAAGTTAGGCTTGTTGAAAGCCTCTGAGTGAAGTCAGAGGGGAGAGTAGCAGGTGGAATGTTGTGGTGCGCTGCAGGCCACCAAACCAAGAACAGGAGGTGCATGAAACCTGGAAACAATTGATAGACCCTTCCAAATCATGTGACCTGGTTTTCAAGGGAGGTTTTAATTATCAGAACATCTGCTTAGAGTGAAACACAGAACTACACAAGTGGTCCAGGCAATTCTTGGCTTGTGTTGAGGATACTCATAGTAGACAGGCCACCTAGAAGGAAGAGCTTCTTCACTTCCTGGTTCCAAACAGGGATGAATTGGCTGAGAATGTTAAGTTGGATGGTAACTTGGGTGACCATGAACATGAAATGATAAAGTTCCAGATCCTAAGAGAAGGAAGGGAGAAGAGAAGCAGAATAAAGATACTGGATTCATAAAAGCAGTCCCTAGCCAGACAGCTAAGTTGTTACAGGTTCTCAGGCCCTATGTTTACAATGAGAACTGTACTGATTCTCCACCTTCCCAGGACATGTTCCCCTCTTCAGGGTACCCTCTGTTGTTCAATCCATGGAATGGGTGATACGTTACCACAAGAGCGTTGGCCCACCGGCATTGGTCCTGGTCTATGGTTGCACTCCAGAAGGATCACCAGGGAGTCTTGCTCTATCTAGGATACACACACACCTCCAGTTGCTCCACAGACACTAGATACTCACCAAACACCCTTAATCTCATCCAGTCGCAGACTCAATAGACTTAAGCAATCTCTCGTCAGGCGCAAGGCCTCAAACTCACAAGTCTCTCTCCTCAGAGATGCATCAAACTCACACAAGGCACACACCATTCCTCGCACACACACAGAGCAGAGCTCAGGCCCCCATTTAACCCTTAAAATTGCCCCATATTCACAATCCAATCACATCTCTAAAGTACCTGGCACTCAAACACTCATCCAATTGGTGCTTCCATCGGCCATCACGTTGAAACATACTTATTACTCTTTACACTTTTGACCAATTATCATTCACTTTACCTCAGGAAATAGTGGGCTCCACTTTTGGTGCCAAAATCCCTGTTGCTGGGTCTTTTCTGCATGTGCTAATATATGTATCTCTGTCAGCCCCGCCTCAGAGGTGAAAAGTTCACTGTAAATCCTTCACCTACTGTGCATGTGCAGGCCACCATGCACTCTACAGTATTATTTCCCTCTTCCTTTTCTCCTATGCTAAGGAGATTTATTTTTTTTTGTCAAGTAACCAGCTGGATAATAATCATTCAACTCTCCCTGTTGCTGTATCAGATTCTTGTAAAGTTGCTCACTTCTGGACTTGAATTAACTATAGAACTGGCAAATCACAATTTTTTTTTTAATTGTGTAGACATTTATTTCTTTGAGTTGCCCCAAACCATTCATGGGAAACAAATTTGGCACTGAAGTATAATCCAAAAAAGAGATTTTTGTCTTGTATTGGTTTTATTACTGTTTTACAAAATGCAGTTTTTACTAAACCAAAAAAAAAAAAAAAGAGGCAAAAACAGCAACAGTATTCAAAGCTTTCAATCCAAATATATTTTTTTTTAAATCTTGACCTTCAGTAAAGTTTGGCTTAGAATATATATATTTTAACTCCCCTCCCCTGCTGCCCTGGCCCGAGAAGATTAGGAATATTTGAATGTGCCCATTATAGAGGTATGACTTTTAGATCCACAATTACGCTTTTTGCAGCTGAGCTCAAACAAGACTCAGAACATCATGTTAGACTGTTCCAGGAAGTGGCAATGACCATGTTGTGATTTCATGAATCAACTCATGAATGAATGTTTTTCAGGTGGTTGATATAGACCAAGTGGGTCACACTCACCCTTGACCATAGGCTCTGACTCGGTGGGTGCTCCAAGGCTCAAGCGCCCATCAAAAAAAATTAGCAGGTGCTCAGCACCCATGGAGACATTTGCAGATAATAAAAAAAATTACAAGAATGTGCTTTACTGGAAGAAGCAGCATGTTACTTAAACCTGGTTCTGCAGCATCTGCAAGATTTTTGTTGCTTTTAGCTAAAGCTGATTCAATCAGCTAATCAATCAGCTGATTCAATCACCTATTAGATAAAAGTGCCAAAAAAGCCCCATTAAAACACCCAATCTTTACAGACAGTGCAGAGCTGGGTAGAAGTAACATGCTGCCTCTTCTGGGCATGTGTGGAGCTCAGTATGGGAACATGCTGAGTTAAAGGTAAAGCACTGGGGGTTTTTTGGTGGGGAGGGATGGGTTATGTCTGCAAGCACCCAGTGGCAAAAAACATAGTTGGTTCCTATGCCCTTTACCCCCTGCAGGGTTCTTCCCAGACCAGATCCAGACATGGCAGCAGTGATAGGGCAAGAAATGGTGTTTGCAAGCATTAACACAGCTCTCGCTCAGCGCCTGTCACTGGCATATACCGTGAATGGGGCTTTGTGTTCTGGATTTTGCCCTACCCCCAAATTTGCAGCCCCCTGAGCCATAAGAGACAGCTCTGCAAAATGGATTCAACCCATGGGCCATAAGTTTAACATCCCTGATATAGACAATAGCGAGGAGAAGAAAACAAAATAATGTTGAAACTCTGAAGCACCATTCATTTAAATGGTAGGCATCATTACTCATGTTTATTTTTTAAATTATGTGCATAGTGAAAAAGCACACAGATAAGAAAGTTCAAAGTCAATTCAAAGCACACAAACATTAAGCAAAGGATTCTGATACATGGGGGAGATTTTTAAAGTCAAATTTTCAGCCATCAGTGGTAGCTACTAATTTTCAAATGGTGGAATGGGGAACATACACACTTGCAAAAACCAATCTATTTTGGAAAACAAATCCTAAAGCATAAATTGGGTCAGTGACATGCATGTATCTACCTTATATCAGTGCACAAGTTCTTGTTGTTTTTTGTGGGGTTTGTCAATGTAAAAATGATCAAATACTCAAATTTAGAGGGTTGCAGGTATTTTAAACAACAGAATAGTTGGCCAAATTTTGACAGCGCTCAGTAGTTGATATTTCCAAACCTAACATCTTCCTTTGCGTTTGAATGGTGATGTAAAGTGTCTGTCCTCAAAGAAAAAGCCAATATCATTTTGATCTTTAGTTGTTTCAAAGAGATAAAACTGCTTGTTAAAAGTTTCAGATTCTTTGCAGGTATTTTCAGGTTCTGTGATTGTAAAGGGAAAGCCAGGGATATAATGGCTGCAATGGTCTCTGTATTTCTTCTTCTTTTGATTATGGGCCTTGTTGCACAGTAATTTTGGGTGGCTCCTGGAGCTCTTAACCCCTGGACTGTCTGCACATCAATACCTTAAAGTGGTTTTAAGCACTTGTTATGAAGCTCAAAGTTACACCACTCCAGGGTAGGATTATCTATGATCTGCACTACCCAGCTCCTGTTCCATTAAGGTATGGCCACCCCAAAGATGTGCTGCCCAAGTTAGAAGTCCTCCAGTGTCCCAGCATCTCTCACACCCCAGTAAATCAAGGATAGAAGCCAGTCCTGGTTCACCAGCCCTCTAGTGGCAACTCACGACTACAGCTTCAAGTCCTGCTTCTGCTCACCAGGCCTGTAGTGGCAAGACAAAAGGTTTCTAGACCAAGGATGTGACTGCCCCAAACCCTAGCAAGCTGCCAACAATTGTGCAGGTGTAACAAGGCTCTCCATGACTTAAAATCAGTGCTAGGAATCATTTTTTCTATACAAGGTGGCTTGAACTTGTTCATTTAGTCCTGCAAGGCAATTCCACAACATAAAAATCCCTTTATGGTTGTGTCTTATTCCAGGTTCACACCTCACAAGATATCCCCTTCTTGTCTGATCACGCCTCATTTGGCTCTCACTC
>NW_005841867.1:2683217-2703136 GCF_000455745.1 Alligator sinensis | reverse complement strand
TTCCTTTCTAAATCCCAATCCTCTCCTTAATCTCTCTTTTTGTGAAGAGAATTATAGGAATGATATTCCTGGGATTTCAGCAGAAATATTTCAGGTAAAAAAAAATCCCTGGAAAGCAGGCACTTTTGCAAAATAATTGTTTCACTGAAACCCAATTTTCACTCGAGAGAGTGGTAATGAACAATTTTTACCATCCCTACACTCAAACTACAAGCCTGCAGAGAAAACAGAGTGGAAACATTAAGATAAACAAGAAAGGAATTCAGAAGTGAGATATATATTGTTCTGACTCTGGATGTTGCTTAGACTTACAGATGACAGCAAGATTCAGGAAGGTCACACTCTGGAGACTGGGACAATTTTCTAGGGAAGAGAGAAAAATGCTGAAAGGCTTCACGATCATGAAATGGCATAGAGCTGGCAATTCAATGCAATAAAAGCTGACAAGACAACAAAGCCAGATGAATAACATCCTATCATTATGAAAGAAGTAGCAGGGGAAGGAGGAAAGCCTTTAGCAAATATTATGGGTAGCTTATTACATAGAGAGGAAGCACCGGAGGAGTGGTGGATAGCTCATATAGTTCAAAAGTTTAACAAAGGATCAAAGGAATAAGCCTGATTCCAACTGTTGGCAGCTTGCTAGAAGCATTCATATGGGATGAAGCTATATAACATTTACAGATGTATTATTTGGTAAAGGACAGTTTATGCCTCTAGCTCAGAAAGGAGCATGCCACACCAAGATGCCCCTTGGTTCAATCAGAGCTATACAGTTGTGAATTTCTAAGCAAAGATGAGGGTGGGTGCAATTTATTTGGATCTCATTAGATGTTTGTATATAAGATAGATATACAAAAATATTCAAATGTGTAGGGGGAAAACTTAAAATGAATGAAAAATTGAGGGTGGAATAGGAAATGGTAGTTGGTATTGAAAGAAAAATATTTCATGGTGCACTTATGTAGATGTTTGTTAGGCCCAATCCATATGTTTCTTAAGCCTGTACTGTTTTGGATTTAAAGACCTCTCTTTTGAGGACACAAAACTGATGAATAGAAAAAAAAATCAAAAGAGAATAAGTGATTAAAGATGAGAATTCGGGGGAGAAATAGGGGAGAAATAAAACAATGCAAAAAAGGGGACTAATGAGACAAAAGACCATTAGGGAATTTTGAAACCTAATCTAAATTAAGTGCTATAGAGAAAGCAGACTGTGAATGTGACCAGGGTTGAAACCTTCTTTGACTCCTCATGATGAGTCACCTACCATGATGTTAAAACTATGGCATTAAGCTACTAAGGCAGGGGGCAGACATTATGACCTGCCATGCCAAACATTATTGGCAACTGGCAGCACCCAGGGAGCTCTGCAGCAGGAGCCCACAGGGCACCCCTAACACTGTCAAGATACCTGCCTTGCCCTGAAGCCTGCACACAAGCTGCAGGGCAAGGCAGTGGGCACGTCTATACATGCATCAATGTATCGTAGTTATTACACATTAAGTTTATTACCTGTAATTTCAGGTACTAACTCAATGCACAGTAATAGGCACCACTGCTCAGTAGTGCATGTGTATGCCTTTTTAGTGATGACAATGTGCTGTAGACTAATTCTACTGTGCATTAGCGCGATAGCATGTCTTGTGCTGTGACACGCTAATGCACAGCAGAATTAGTCTACTGTGCATTTAGCGTCTCATGTACATGCACCCAGTTTGAAGCTGCAAGTGCAGCGTAGGAAGGGGGAGCTCTCAGCTGCCCATGCCCTGCACAGTGAAGTGGCACATATAGCTGAGGAAGATACACTTTCCACGGGCACTTCCAAGGGTGGACAGGTATATAACTGGAGCTCACAAAATCAGGAAGTCTCTTCCCAATCTCAGGCTCACAGTGCCCTGCACCTTTAAAAACCAGGCATGCACCTGGGAGCTGCACTTCCATGTTTGGAAAGAAAGTTACCCAGTCTCTGGGTCCTGGCATGTTGGGACCTTTAAAGTGCATGGCTGCCTCACCACACGCCTTAAAGTTCCCCAGGACCCAGATACCAGGGAGACTCTCCCTGGTGTCTGGATCAGAGCACCTGGGGAGGTTTAAAAACATGGCTGCAGCTGCCTTTTGTAAAGCCCCCATGTACTGGGATGCACTTTGCAGGGCATGGGTAGCCAGGGCCTTTCATTTCCCTAGCTGTTCATGCCCACACTGTGAAATGATGCCTAGAGCTGGGGAGTGGGAAACTCCCAAGTCTTCAGCTACAGCTTCTATAGGTGCCCTGAGGACTTAAAAAAGTGGATGTGCAGTGGGGAGCCTTTCCCTGATGTCAGGCTCACAATGCTGTGTCCTGGACCCTGGTGTTGCCCCATGCCAGATGTGATGCTCAGTTGAGTATTGGAAATCTGTCATAGGTCAGTCTGGATATGCCACACATTCATCTTAAGGTATGATAAAAATGTGACACAAGGATTTTATACATCATGGGTGCAGAGTAGACTAATTAGCTCCACAGTAAAGCATCATCATCTACATGTGAGCTGCTATTAGAGCGCAGTAAATTAATTAACTGAGCAGTTAACTCTAGCGTGAACTGTGCCAAAGAATATCACATCACTTTAATAGCATGTGTACATGCACCCTATATGTGGAAAATCATTATGACTTGTTTGCTATATTACCACACCATAAAGTGGCTTTAATGTGTTACTTTTTACATTGTGACTAACACCTTATTCATGTCTTAACACCTTATTTATGTCTTAAATGTAATGTTCCAGGAGTTTATTACCTTTATTGTTGTAAAAGATCAGGGCTCAAGGAGAATAATTAATTAATTAGTTTTCTGCTTTGTACAAAATAACTTACTAATGTTGCATCCAGTCCCCCATCTGTCATAGAGTAAGGTGTGGGCCAGATGAGACAGTGGCAAAAGCTGGATCTGACCTGTGGGACAGCACATGCTAATGAGAATGATGTGAGAGGGAGTGTCAAAAACCTTTCTAATTCAAGGTGTACAACATCCACTGCTCTCCTCCCATACACAGAGTCTGTCACCTTATCATAGAAAGAAGTCAGGTTAGTCAGGCATGACTTGCTCTTGGTGAATCCATCCTGGATGTTCCTGATCACCCTGCTCTCCTCTTGGTGCTTCACAATAGATTTCTTGAGGACCTGCACCATGATGTTTCCAAGGATCAAGGTCAGACTGACTTGTCTGTAATTCTCTGAACCCTCCTTGTTCCCATTCTTAAAAATGTGAACTATATTTTCCCTTTTCCAATCATCCAGGGCCTCACTCAACCTCCATGAGCTCTCAAGAAGAACGGCTCTTAAATTATCTCAGCCAATTCCTTTTGTAGCCTAGTATACCAGCAAACACTATCTGATCCTGCTGAGTTGAAAGCATCTAGCTTCTTGAAGTAATCCCTACCTGTCCACCCACTGCACTAGGCTATTTGTTTCCTTCCCCAGTTTTGCTGCCAATGGCATTTGTCATCTGATAGCTGCCCCTATTTGTGAAGACCAAAGTAATAATGGCATTAAAGACTTTAGTTTTTTCCATGTCATCCATAACTAAATTGACTTCTGCATTCTGTAAGGGGTCTATGGTTTCTTTGCTTTTCCTCTTACTTTCTGATATACTTGTAGAATCCCTTTTCATTGACTTTTATGGCCCTTCCTTTCCAGTTGCATCTCATATTGGGCCGTTGCCTTCCTAATTTTCTCTCTGTATGCCCATGTGATATTCTTATTCTCTTCCCAAGTAATATGATCAACTTTCCACTTTTATAGGATTCCTTTTTGAGTTTCAGCTCATTGAAGAGATTGTTTTAAGTCAGGCTGGCTTCCTGTTGCACTTCCCATTTTTCTATTCACATCAGGATAGCTTCCTTCTGTCCCCTTATAAGGGCCTCCTTAAAATACAGCCAGCTTTCCTGGATTACTATCTCCTCAGCCTCCCAGGGGATCCTGCCTACGAGTTTCCTGAATAACCATGCTCCTTGCCCACTTGCCTAAGGGGCCCTGCTGGCTGAGCCTCTGGCTACGCCCCGACCCGGCCACTGGAGCGGCGAAGGGGCAGGGCCCTTGATGGAGCAGCACCTCCTGTAAGAGTGTCCTGGAGCGTGATCCTCTTCCTGGTGGGGGGGGCTGCAAGCAGAGTCAGAGCAGCTGTGGACTGTGTGCAGCCGCACCAGGACTCAGAGGGGGCCATTGCCTCCCAAAGTCCCCCAGTGCAACCGTCACATACCCACACAGTCTGCAGCAGCTTTCCCCACCCTCAGCATGCCCCCCCCCCCCCCCCCCCCCCCCCCCCCCACTCCCCCCCCCCACTGGGAAGAGGCTCATGCTCTGGGACACCGTGACAAGGGCTCCAGCCGGCACAGAGGGAAACAACCCCACTCCATGCCCCTTCTGCCTCAGGCAAAATGCCAGCTGGTGTCTGGTCATGTTCCCACTGCTGTGGCAGTGAGGGTGGAGTGCGTGGCAGTCCCAGGCTTGGGCCCATGCAGGTGGGACAGGGAGAGGGGAATTAAACCCCTCCCTGGCCAGTTCAGTCCAGGCTACTGCCTGGGCTGGCCATGCCCCTCCCCCACCCCCAGCACAGCTTCCCTGCAGACAAGGGTGCGGTCTAGCACCTCCACGGCTCCTGGCCTCAGTGATTATGGGCATGTGCCCACCCTGCATTTCCTCAATCCAGAAGGAATATCTGCACTTGCAAATTGTTCAACCTAGGCAGGTTATACTAACCTGCAAAGATTGAATCAATTCAGGCTTTTTGAACATCTGTCCCTAGCCTCTGTGTCTGTGTCAGCTAGGCTCTCTGTGTATGTGCTAGTGTAACTTGCAGCATTGTCTGCAGCTCTCAGACTGAGGGTCTGCATTCTGTTCTCTTCTCTCTCTCTCACTGTTTTCTTACATATCATTGTAAATAAGTTTGTAATTATTATATGTATGGTTGTTGTCTGTGATCATTAATATAATCCTGAGGTCTCTGGCTTAATTGAAGAATCTGCTCATTTGTTTTTGTGGTGGGGTAGTGCTGGACTGCAGGTGAACACCCTGCTTAGAATCACCTGCCACCTTAAAATCCTTTCCCTGGGCAGGGTTCTGAGAGAAATAACACCTTCATTTGCTTAATTAAGAGTCCAACATTTAACAATAGAGAAAAGATTAAAAAACTTATTTTATAGTTTAGTTTAAATTTAGTTTATAGTACTATATGTGGAAAGACAAATATCTGGATTATTTAAGAAATGTTAATTGAATGTTCCCTTTCTTCATATTGATAGGAACAATGGCCACATATTGATGGAGAGCAGATTTAGGTTGGACATTAGAAAGAACTTCTTCCACAGTAAGGGTTGCCAGAATCTGGAATGGGTTTTCAAGGGAGGTGGTGCTCTTCCCTACCCTGGGGGTTTTCAAGAGGAGACTGGACAAACACCTAGCTGGGGTCGTCTGACCTCAGTGTTCTTTCCTGCGCAGGACAGGGGGTTGGACTCTATGTCCTACTGATGTCCCTTCCAATCCTAACATCTATGAATCTATGATAGATAAGAATATCTGACTCCCACCTGTAGACTATTCATTATTTCATAATCCCTTACATATCCCTTATTAGGCAGCTTTTCACTAAATAGAACAGCCCCATTATTTGTAATCTTTCATCATATGAAAATCACTGAATGCCTGTAATCAATAGTACTGCCCATATCCATACCACATCCAATACATCCTTATATATTTTTATCCATTTTAGATACTTATAAGCAGTACAAACTTTAAATACTTTAGAGCCAAGGCCCAGTAGAATGACCTAAACTACAGAAGTTATTCACCCACTATTCCTATATAGTCAGTTTGGAGATTTAAGCATCTTGGTTTAGAAAACCCTGATTGGGTGAAAGCCTACAGCTTAAGGAACCTGCGTGCAGAGAAGGGCAGGAGTTCTGATGTAACCTACACTCAGCATTACCTATCTGACTATTCCCATTCAAATTTTTCTAGGTGGCTCCCTGTTCTGCATGCAGTTTTATTAAAGTAGCCTTCTAAGGTAACTGTCTCCCTCTATGGATTGTATAGGGGACCTACACATATGCATATGAGTTTTAGATACCTCTCTGGAGTGAGAGGTCATAATACTTGACTTACGCCTATTGATGTTGGCTACAGGGGATGACCGGGTGGGGAATCTGCAGGTACAAGGTAACCTAGGGGACAGTGACCATTGATTGATTGAATTCACTATCCGGCAACGGGTGGGTAAACTAACCAGCAGGGCTGACCAGTTAACCTTCAGAAAGGCTAACTTCAATATGCTCAGGAGATTATTTAGTGAGGCATTAAAGCTCAAGAGCTTTGGTGAAATGGGGGTCCAGGAAGGGTGGTTGTTCCTCCAGGGAGCGATCCTATGGGCGCAGAAGGAGACAATCCCATTGTGCATAAAAGGGGGCCCTTTTGGCTGAACAAGGAAATCCAGGAAAGCCTAAGGGCAAAGAAAGAGGGATACAGGCTGTGGAAACAGGGGGTAGCTACCAAGGAAGAATATATCTCCCTGGCTCGTACCTGCAGGGAATCAGTTAGGAAGGCCAAAGCAGGATTAGAATTTAGGTTGGTGACATAAATTAAGGACAGCAAAACATCCTTCTTCAGGTATATAGGGAGCAAAAGGAAGGCGTAGGATAGCATAGGACCCCTACAGGACAAACTAGGGCTGTTGGTGACAGAGAGGGGGGATAAAGCTGAGCCCTTCAATGAGTTCTTTGCATCTGTATTCCTAGACACAGATAAAGACAAATCTCCCAATTGGACAATAGATAGACACAGGAGGGACACCAGCCCACCAACTGTTAGAGCAGGCTTAGTTGAAGGGGCACTTGGAGGGGCTGGATGTGTTCAAATCAGTGGGCCTGGATGAACTTCATCAAAGGGTGCTGAAGGAATTGGCCAGTGTCATAGCAGAGCTGCTGGCATGGCTGTTCGAGCACTCATGGTGCTCTGATCAGGTCACAGAGGACTGGAAAAGGGTCAATGTGGTCCCTATTTTCAGGAAGGGGAGGAGGCAGGAGCCAGGAAACTATAGGCCAGTTAGTCTCACCTCTATCCTTGGGAAAACTCTGGAAAAAATTATTAAGGATCACATTTGTGGGAACCCAGCAGGGGAAATAATGCTGAAAGAAAATCAGCATGGATTCACTGCAGGTAGATCATGTGTGACTAACTTATTTTTATGTTCAGATCACAAAATGCTTAGATGCAGGAGTCGAGGTAAATGTCATCTACCTAGACTTTAAGAAGGCCTTTGATATGGTATCACATTCTGTTCTTGTAAATAAACTGGCAGGCTGTGATGTAGATGATTAAATGGTCAGGTGGGTGCCAAATTGGCTTAGGTGTCACACCCAGAGAGTGGTGGTGGATGGTCGGTATTGACCTGGAGAGGTGTGGGCAGCTGAGTCCCGTTAGGCTCGGTCCTTGGTCTGGTGCTATTCAATGTCTTGGATGAGGGTGTAGAGAGCACCCTGTCCAGGTTCACAGATCATACCATATTATGGGGCAATGTTAACACAGCAGAGGGTTGGGAATGGATCCAGGCGGATCTGGACAGGTTGGAAAAAGGGGCAGAATGAAATAGGATGCAGTTTAACAAAGACAAGCGCAAAGTGCTGCACCTGGGCAAAAATAACCACCAACACACTTACAGGCTGGGGGATGACCTTCCCAGAGGCACAGCAGCAGAAAGGGATCTTGGAGTCATAGTTGACTCCAAGATGAACATAGGTCGTCAATGTGATGGAGTGATCAACAAGGCTAACTGCACTTCATCATGCATTAGCAGATGCATGACAAACAGGTCCAGGGAGGTGATGCTTCTGCTCTATGCAGCACTGGTTAGGCCTCAGATGGTGTACTGCAATCAGTTTTGGGTGCCACACTTCAAGAGGGATGAGGAGAATCTTGAGAGGGTTCAGAGGAGGGCCACTTGTATGGTCAGAGGCCTGCAGGCAAGGTCCTAAGAGGAGAGACTGGGGGACCTAGATCTCTTTAGCCTTTGCAAGAGAGGGCTGAGAGGTGATCTTGTGGTTGCCTAAAAATTCATCAGGGGAGGGCAGCAGGGAATAGGAGATGCTCTATTTACTAGGGCACCCCGGGGAGTAACCAGGAACAATGGCCACAAATTGATGGAGAGCTTAGGTTGGACGTTAGAAAGAACTTCTTCACAGTAAGGGTTGCCAGAATCTGGAATGAGATTCCAAGGAAGGTTGTCCTCTCCCTTACCTTGGGGGTCTTCAAGAGGAGACTGGACAAGAACCTGGCTGGAATTCTCTGTCCCCAGAGCTCTTTCCTGTGCAGGGCAGAGGGTCGGGCTCGATGATGTACTGAGGTCACTTCTGACCCTACCATCTATGAATCTATGAAAATACTTCATTGGATTTTTTAATATCATAATAATACTTTCTGAATTATTTTCTACTCCATTCTTCCTGTAGTCTAACATTTTGCTTGGTACTTTGAACATCAGTGGACATTAGGCATGTATTGTATTGTGTCCAGTTCTGGAGTACTGTGTCCAGTTCTGGGCACCCGACTTCAAGAGGGATGTGGACAACATTGAGAGGATCCAGAGGAGGGCCACCCGCATGATCCAGGGACAGCAGGGCAGACCCTATAATGAGAGGCTATGGGACCTGAACCTGTTCAGCCTTCACAAGAGAAGGCTGAGGGGGGACCTTATGACTGTCTATAAACTCACTAGGGGGAACCAGAAGGGTTTGGGGGAGACCTTGTTTCCCCTAGCGCCCCCCAGGCCACAAGTTGTTGGAGAGTAGGTTTAGATTAGACATCCGTAGGAACTACTTCACAGTTAGGGAGGCTAGGATCTGGAACTGACTTCCAAGGGAAGTGGTGCTGGCTCCTACCCTGGGGGTCTTTAAGAAGCGGCTTGATGCCTACCTGGCTGGGGTCATTTGAGCCCAGTTTTCTTCCTGCCCAGGCAGGGGGTCGGACTTGAAGACCTACAAGGTCCCTTCCGACCCTACTTCTATGATTCTATGATTATTTTTATCAAACTGTCAACAATTGATGCCCATGTAATGTTCATATTATTCATTTAGAACTTCAATTTAGAAATTTAGAATTTTCCAACTCTTTTCTTGATATTTTCAAAACTGAGTAGAGAAGCATGATTTCCATAGATTCATAGATGTTAGGGGCTGGACGGGACCTCTCAAGATCATCAGGTCCAGTTCCCCTGCACTTGGGCAGGAAAGACTGCTTCTTTTCTTTTAAAGAAGATGTGCTAGCTTATCCCTATTGTTCTAAACATGTTAGAATTCTTTTTTTTAACTTAAATTAACCTACTTAACCTAGCATTGAAGCAGAACTTAGGGTTTACAATTTCTTAGGACCTTTTAAAAAACCTTTGCAACCTTTTTCTTCGCCTTTTAATATAGCAACTGACTTAACTGTATACATTTTTGTTGTAGTATCAATTGCTGGCTCTAAATATATTCAGAAACACTATGCTTTCAATTCTCAGAGTGTTTCTGAATACTTTTAGTACAATTAAATTGATTTTGTATCATGTGAATCCAAGGATAATTTTAATGATGCCATTATTAGATAAAAGCTCTTTGGTAAGATATTTTGGAAGAAAATTGCTCGAAAGAAAACTATGTATCATTACTATATCATTGTAATTTTTACTTTTACATGAATCAAATAGCAGGACAGTGTTAAGGACAATGATTAATGCTGGCTCATAGCCTGCTTGTTTTATTTCTAAGGAGGTGAAAATTATGATAAAAATATTGGTTATTTATGTATAAAACTTTGAATTGCTCTGCTATTGTTTTTTGTCTTGACTTTTATGCTATTTCTTGGTTCTGTTGGTGGTGCAATCATGATGATGCAGCAGATTGTGCTACTCCATCATATTGTTTCACAAGGCAAATAGATATAAGGTAGATGCAGCTCTCAGAGCCATGCAGGCATGGAAGAGGAGGAGGAAATGAGCCATTATACCAGGGCAATGGGGAGATCTAGCACCTCCATTTTTCCTTGGCCTGTTAATTGTGCAGACTCAATCCTTTTTTTGTCCACAGGGAAAAGATGAACCCCAGATAGAATAAATTTGCAGGTTCTTTTGATTCTCCCTTGTAGTATAGTCAATGTTTTTTACCTGTTCAGGGAATATCCAAGAAGTGAGGCCTGTTTGGTAATATTAATAGTAACCCTCTTCTCTTTGGAATGACTTTATACTGTTGCATAATTAGATGTATCTAATTTAATGGCCCTTTACTTGTTTTGTAGCTACTACTGATAATTCCTGTCTGCTGCATAGGTTTTCTGCTCTCTTCCCCTACTATAGGCAATTATTTTAATTTACATCAGTGATTCTCAACCAGGATGCCAGATGACTTAGGGTGCCATGGGGGGTGGGGATGCTCAATACTAGCATTGGTAGTTGTGCAAACATCTATGTTGAGAGATTTAAATAGGCAGACAAGGTTTTTGGGTGAATGTGATATCTTTTATGAGACAAACTTAAATAGTTGGAATTTTTAAGCAAGCTTTCAGGTTCAAAAACCCTTTGTCAGGCTGAGGAAGTCTCTGCAGTTGGTGTGTGCTCTCCCTGGATGGAATGAAAAGTAAAGAAGCCAGAGGCTGGGCTGGGATGCATACAAGATGTGCAGTCAGTGAAAATGTAGACTGAGGAGTCAATGGGTGAGAGACATGCTGGGTGTGGGAGAGAGAAGGGGGATGAATAGTGGAGAAGTACCTGGGGAGTCAGATGTCAGGCAGGTTTTAATGTGTCATAAATCCAATGTCTATATTTAGTCCATGATTTTTAGTATCCAGGAAGGTGATGAAGTGCAGTTCATAGGCTCATCTCTGGGAAGTGTTTTGTAAGTTTTCTTTGAGGATCAAGACTGAGAGATTGGAGAGAGAGTGGTTTTCTTGTGAGAAATGTGCCCCCACAGGTAATAGGGTATTCCTGTCTTTGATAGATTTCCGGTGTGCATAGCGTTAGCCAGTGTAGCACTGCTGAGCCTATAAGGATGCAGCAGGTTTTTCCTCCCAAGGTGGAGAACCTTGCATTTTTCAGTGTTAAACACCATCAGGTTCTTGTCCATTCATTTGCTGAGCCTGTCCAGGTCAGCCTGGATCACCCTCCTGTCTTCAGGTGTGGATGCTTTGCCCCAAAGTTTAGTGTTATTGGCAAATTTGGCCAGTCCGCTTCTATCTCCAATGTCCACATCATTAATGACACATTATAGCCTGCCTGACATCTGACTCCCCAGTTACTTCTCCACTACTCATCCCCCTTCTCTCTCCCACACCTAGCATGTCTCTCATGCATTGACTCCTCAGTCTACATCTTCACTGACTGCCTATCTTGTATGCATACCAGCCCAGCCTCTGGCTTCTTTACTTTTTATTCCATCCAGGAAGAGCACACACCAACTGCTGAAACGTCCTTAGCCTGACGAAAGGTTTTTGAACCCGAAAGCTTGCTTTAAAATTGCTTTTTAACTATTTAAGTTTGTCCAATAAATATATCAGATTCACCCAGAGAATCTTGTCTGCTTATGTCCTTAGACCAACATGGCTACAACCTACACCCCTGTAACATGGGAGTTTTCAAATAGAAATTCATAGTCAAGCTTGTCATGGATTAGTCAAAAAGCATTCTGATCTGTTGTGGTCTTTCTGAATTCTTCGGGAGGAAAAAAGAAAAAACCCATTGCTTTACTATTTTTCTGTAATCCAAAAAAATGATTGAAGGCTAAAAACTTGCATTTCTCAAGGGATGTCCTGATTCTAATGAGGACTTTAATGACATTAAGATGCACATAATAAAGTTATATCTAGTATTTAGCATAGGATGTAGCACTTCTTTCCAAGAAGTGAGAAAGAGCATTTTGTGCCCAAATGCTTGTTTAATATCTCTTTCAACTATATGGTTTATTCAATAAAAGATTCTTCCTTGGGGGATTCAGTGGCAGCTAGGAAAGCAGTCATTTGTTCATCATAGAGACTGAGGAGGGTTGGCATTTAGGTGAATTAAAAGCTTACTTAAGCCAATGGAAATCCTTCTAGTGAGTTCATTTAGCTTAACAGTAAGTCCTAGATTTCTTTATTTGAACACTCCATTAAAAGTAATGTGATATATCTTGGGTATTAAAGAAGAAAAATATTTACAGAGAAAATAAGGACCCCTCTAACATTCAGGTACAGGCGTGATAGGATCTGATGCACGATGCACACAGCACACTTCCTGTTGTCATGACCCAATGATTGTGTGTGTGCTTCGGCACTGCAGAATTATTTCCCGCCATCTGGAGCTTTCTTTGCACGGTGCAATTCTCAGCTGCAGAGAGAAAACCCCGGTGCAAAGGAGTTCCCGCCACTCGCATGCAAATTTGTTCCCCATTTTTGGTTGTTTCTAATTTTTTCCCAGGTGGCGGCTAGCGATTGGCTTGCTAGCCGTATAAGAGGCTTGAGCAGTTTCCGCCCAAGTCAGAGATCTCCGAGAATCTCAGGAGGATCCTGAGAACTCCAATTCCGAGAATTCTGGGAGAAATCCGAGAGAATTCCGGCAAGGAGTCCACGATTACCTTGTGGATTTCTACATAAATCTCGGACCGAATGGTGGTTTGATCAGCCATCAAGAGTCTCTCCCCGTCACCGAACGATCCCTGACGTATCCCTACCCTGCGCGCTCGTTGAGAGTCACAGCTCGGACTCTCGTATCGGTTCAGAGAGCTCTCATCGTTCGAGTTTTCTTCTTTTCTTCTATCTACAACTATAACCAAGCAAGTTTTCCTGCCTGCACCGCGACCATCTACGGTGTAAGTAAAACAATCTTTAATCAACCTCCACGCATCAGTGCCTAATTCTAGTCCGCCGTGCCGACTTCCCCGGCCCACGTGCCCGGGCTGCTGGTCACAGCCCCTCGGCCCCGACACCTGTCATGCCAGAAGCTCATGGTAGGAGGCGTGCTTGTAGGATCACAAGTTATATCTTGTTGCCAGTGCATGGGGAGCCTGGGATCATGATCCTGGTCTCCACCTGCACTGGCAAGTAGCAATCTTCTGTGGCTGGCAGCCCCCTCGGCTGTGGTCTCCTAGCTTCAGGGATGCCTGGAGAAGCACCCTTGTGGCTGGTAGCACTGTCAGCTGTGAGCTCCCAAGCTCTGGAGTACAAATGGACACCCAGCTGAGAGTTCTGATCAGCTGAAGGGGTTCTTAACTACAGAGGCTCCTGACCACATGTTTAATTAATGGCAATAGTAATGATCCACAAAGTTAATCCACATATTTTGTGGAATAATTTTGTGTTTTATTTCCCCTTTTGCCACTCCATTAATTGATTAAATGTATGGCTGGGTGACAACTTAAGATGTGATTAACTGTTTAATCATGTCTTAAGTGCAATGTGTGGATGGAGTCATAGAAAACAGGAAATATATACAATGTGGAGGAGAAAGTAAGAAAGTTATTTTGAATATTTAAAAGGTCTGGCATGGGTAGTTTTCATCTTAGATGATGGTCTTAAGAAGTTCAAGTTATTAGAAACCTTTCCCCACCCATGTTCACTCCACCCACATTTACTCCACTTAATAAAGTATGACTTATGATTATATCAATAATTTTTTATGCGGATTGTAATTTAATTATTTTTATCATTCAGACAGCTATGCATGTGATATTGCCAAATATTTTCATAGAAATTCTATTCTTTGGCAAGGGTCTGTGGAGGCTAGGGGCAAGGGAGAAAGCAAGCAGAGACCAACAGACATTTTTTGTTGTTAGCACTGAAGGAGATATGAGTAAATTTATGCTCCTGAGTAGCCCCGTTAAATTTGCTTAAATAAAAATATATTTAGAACAGTGGAAATTAAAAATTAGAACTAATGATTACGGTTGTTCAGAATGTGAACATTTTTTCCACAGACAGTCCTGACTTTTTTGGCTGCAAATGGAAAACCAAAACCCCCAAAATTTTGATTTGGAAATGCTGATGCTGTACTTTATGGCCCTATAGAGGTGGGTTCACTGACAGGAATATCTTCCCTTGTACGCCACCAACTTCCTTCCTGTGGAAAGGCTTTAGTGTATCATGAAAAATCATAGTCCCCAGATGTTCTAAGACAGTTGAACTACAATTCATGAGGCCCCATGGCAGTAATTTCAAACAGAAACGCTCAGAGCAGAGCTGAAAAAAATACAGCTTTTGTTTAAAAAATGGAAATAATTTTTAGTGTTTACATTTTAAAGAAAAAATTTTAATAGCCCATGAGAAATTTGTGGAAATGTTTCTTTTTTTTAATCAAAGATAATCATACCAACAAATATATTTTTTCTAAAAGAAAAAATATACCAGTTTTGTTAGTACTGATGGTCCTTGGGAATTAAGAGTACACATCTGTAACTTTACGTCAAGAAATGCTAGTAGTGGTCTGTCCATCAGATTCTCTTTCTCTCTGCAGTACAGCAGTTTCTGGAGTCTCAAAGCCATTGCTAGAAGAGCTTCTAGTTTTTTTCCTTTAATTCTTCAACAACAAACTGCTCTCAGAATGTCATCTCATTCCTCTCTGCTTTCTTCTCTATTCTCCTTCTGGAAAAAAAAAGATGAAGTTGCATAAGAAAGGGCTCTAGTATTACCATGTTCCAACATGTTTTCAGGTTTTTTTGAAAGGTGAAATACCACTATATTTTTCCCCCTCCCTTTCTGTAACATCAGAATATTTTAAGCAGACTCTAAGGGTCTCACACTGCATTGAAGGCAATGGCAGCAATTGTAGCACGACTAAAGATTACAGATACCTATTTAGTGCAATATAATTTAAGTAATTTCTCCTCATACTAACCCTGAGAAGCTAGCTTAATTTTCTCCACAAACTCTAAGCCCCCGCTTTCAAGTAAGAAACACACTTGATGCAGATAAATCCAGATAAAGTTCCTTTCTCTTTTCAATCCTCTCAAATTGGGAATTCTCCAATCTGCTAATGTGAAAAGTTCCTGACCCACTTTTTTCTGAACTCTATTCTCTTAGACACAGCAGAGTGCACAGTGGAAAAAAATACAGAACAACCCTGTTTCAAAAGTAATGGTTTGCTTTTTCCCAAGACAATTTCCTCTTGTATGCAGTGACAATTTGCCCTGTCATAATGGGATGTTGTCTGCAAGAATCTTGACCATGTATAAATGCTATAAATATAAATAACACCACCAAATCTAGCCATCAAACGTAACACAGGAGTATTTTTCAGTTGTGATGGAAGAATGTAGAAATATTTCTTTGTCTAATTAGGTGTTGGACTATTTATGACAAATATTAAACATTAATATATTTCTGACAAAATATTTTATTAATACAATTCTGGTTAATAATTCCCCAAACTTTTTTGGACACTTCAAGGACCTTGCCTATGACTTTTGGAAGTAATACTAATATCATCAAATCAGTCGTCCAGAGAAGGGGCTTAAAACTTGTTCTCTGATATCTCAAGCAAGATTCCTTAACACTATACAGTTGGCCATTCTGCATTGTAGAGTTTTTTGTTTTGTTTTGTTTTTAAACATTTAAGAAAAGCTCTTGTTCTTGATTTTATCCTTATGTCCAACACAAAATCTTTTGGTATCTTAAAACCATTTGTGGGATGAAAAAAAAAGATCCCCACTGAAGTATAATGTCAAACTATGTTTCAACTGTGTGGAATGAGCAAAACAGAACTTCTAGGTCCTTCTGGGACACTGCTAAGGGGAACCTATACAGAGAGATTTTCATAGAGGTTTTATGGAATTCTAATTAAGGATATACATTCTCAAGGTGTGTGTGTGGATCATTTAGAATTACCTCTTGAGATCCCTGTTGATTTCCATTCATAGAATCTATGAGATTTTTCAATATAGCAAATCCTTGAACCCTGCATTTGACTCTGGAATTTCAGAGTATGAATCAAGCTCTCAAAATAGAGAAAAACAGAAAAAAATCTATCCCAACTAGAGCTGTTTGTGTTTAGTAAGGGCATATGCCACAGTTTTGTTTGACTTTTGCTTTGTTATTTTTTCTTTAGATATTGAATCTCAAGTGTGTTATCAAACTATTGTTGTTAACAGAATATTATTACACTCCCATTCATGTTAACAGTTTTATCCCACAAATTTGCCATTGCATATGGGTGATGGGTGAAAACAGTTAAAATGGCTTGGCATTTAATAACACAGGCATTTGTCATCTACAAATCATAGGATTGCTAATTAATAGGTAGGGAGTACAACTGCTATGAAAAATATATGTTTCATATCAGTCCACATTATTTATCATGATTTTTGTCCTGTGGACACGTGTGTTCTCAGAAGTGGAGTAAAAACATCAGTCCACAAAGGCCACCTAGACTCCCTGTTACCTAAATAGGGAAGTAGCCCAGTCAGGGATCTCTCCAGACAGGCACGGGGCTGCAGCTGCAAGTTGTCAGGGCAACTGGTCAATGAGGTAATTGGCTAACACCTGCAGCTGGTCAGGTGACCAGATGCAGGCAGCACCAGGGGACCATTTAAGCCCAGGGCTGGGGCTAGAGGGGGCAGTCTCTCCCTGGGTGTCACCAGAGAAGGAGCGCCTGCCCAGGGGAACCCAGGATGCTAGGTTAGTAAGGGCTTATACTCGTAAGGGGGCAGAAGGCTGCTATATGTTAATAATTCTGTTATAGCCCAAGGGCTTGTATTTAAGTTAGGTTACCAGTGGTTTATGGATGAGGCTGTAGGGGAGGTGGAAGCCTCATTAGTGTCTGGGGAGGAGCATTTGACTGCCTTCAGACTAGCAGGGGCCCAGCACCAGCAAGGGCATACAGAGAGGCCAGGGGCCCAGTATACAGGAGCCAGGGACTTGGTAACTTGCAAATGGACAAGGGATGCTAGTGCATTGAAGCTGGGTCCTATCCAGTGAGACTAGGCTAGTAGGCCTAGCTAGATTGAAGGGGCAGGGGCTGAGGAGGCTGAGGCCCCAACAAAGGGACATTGTACTGGTAACACGTGCAAGGCAAGGGGTGTGGTAAAGGGGAGGTTATGGAACCATGCAATTAGCCTATAAGACTTTGGATGCCCAGCTGGGTACAGTAGACTATAGAGGCCCAGCCAGGGGCCTGAGATTATATAAGCTCAGCCAGGGGCCTAAGACTAGTGGGATCAAGGCCTAGAAAAGATCCGGGGGCCAGCCTCCATCTTAATTTATTATTTATCAAGGTATGGCAGATGAGACAAGGAGAGCGCCCTAGGTGTGGCACAAGGCATGGTTGCAGAGTCACCAGGGGGCCTCATGGCCATCCCTGGGACTCCAACATGCTACAGAGAGGCACAAGGTCAATGGGAAGCATCAATAAATCAGTATCATCAGTCTTCTACATGAATAATCATTGAACCAAGACCACACTAAATATCAGAGTACACAAATGCATCTTTCCTTACGAGCTTACCTGAATTTACCAAGGAGTCACATTAGACCATATCCTCACCTATAGACATTGTATTGAGAAGGTCAGCAGTAAGGCCCCACATGGGTAGCTGTGCTAAGACATTTAGCTAACATGACATGGGGTGCCATCTTCAAAGTGCTCAGAACCACTGCACTTGTAGTGGTATATGCCTCAGCAGATTACTGTGCTCCTGCATGGTCCAGAATTTGTTGCACTAAAAAGCTTAACACTGTATTTAACAGTGCACAGAGACTCATAACAGGCTGCACAACTTGCACATGCACAGATGTACTCCCTGCACTCTTGGGCATTAGATTAAGTGACATAAAAAGACAGATCCTAACTGCTTCCCTGCTGTCAGGTTTCTGGGCCTGTGGAGAGCTTGGCAGGCCAAGTACTGTGGCCTTGCATGTTGTACTAAATTTAGATAAGGGGTGGGGTGAATGAAAATGAAATGATTGTTCACAGTAATCCGATCTGAAACCAATTCCTACAGCACTTTATACCAACACCCATTAGATATGACCTTGACAAAGAAGCATGAATCAAGGTGAACAGATCAAGATCTAGATATGGATGCTTCAAAACAATACTGTACAAGATGAACATTTTGGACATCCCCCTGAGTGACTGTGGTGTCCAGCAAACAGCACAGCACTTAATTGAAAGCTGAAATCTTTACAAATGCCCAGAAAGGGTAGATGAAATCTCCACACAGTGATACCAGACAGTAGCTCATGCCCAAATAGAGGTGCCAGGTTGGAAGGGGGCCAGGTTGGAAACAGGGGCTTCACTGACTCTTGTCCATGAGAGCCTGGGGGGTGGGACTGGCCCAGCGCTCAGGCAAACCACACAATCTCTGGTGGATGCTAAAGCACTGCACTGGGAAGGTGGGTAAGTGGGGGTGCCATAAAGTCCCATGGGTTGCTGGTGGAATGTGGTATAATGTGAGTTGTGATGGGATCTGATACTGATGTTCTTTACAGTGCTCTAGCTTACACTGCTGAAGTCTGGTACCACATCCTGGAGCAGGATCTGCCATTTTTAGAACATCTATTTGCCCTGACCATGTGTTTGGTTATGGCTATAGAGTGCTTTCTGTACACTTACCAGGCAATATCTGTAACTTCCATACCTGCTCTAAGCGCTCAACACTTTCTGAACATCAGGTTGTTTAGTTGTCTTGAATTTGGCAATTAAATCTTTGGGAATCTAAAATTATGACGTCCTTTTGAAAAATGTGCATCGATTTCTATAGCTCATGGCTTTATTTGAACTGGCTTTGAAGGGGGAGGGGTTGCGCTCTATATCAATGAGCAATATACGTCAACCCTCATCAAGACAGAATCCAAGGATGAGGAGGTAAAAGGATTGTGGGTTAGGCTACATGGGGGGCAAGGAGAAAGGGATTTGGTGGTAGGGGTCTGTTACAGACCCCCACATCAAGGGGATGAAAGGGATTCGGGGCTCCTGAGACAACTCTCGGAGACCATAAAAGCTAAAGAGGCGGTAGTCATGGGGGACCTAAACTACCCGGACATCTGCTGGGAGTCACAGACAGCAAAGTCCCACGACTCACGCAGGTTTCTAACCTGTGTACAGGACCTCCACCTGACACAGGAGGTACACGGTCCCACTAGGGGGAATGCCATACTGGATCTGGTATTGGCAACGGGGGATGACATAGTTGGGGACCTACAGATCGGTAGACATCTGGGGGACAGTGATCACCTAATAATAGAATTCACCATAAGACGTCGAGTGGGTAAGGTAACTAGTAGGGTGAAAGTGCTAGACTTTAGGAAAGCTGATTTCAATGAACTCAGGCGATTAGTCAAGGACGCACTGCAGAGTAGGAGTTTTGAAGTGATGGGAGCCCAAGAAGAGTGGCTGTGCCTTAAGGAAATGATCCTTCGGGCACAAAGCAAGACGATCCCCATGCGAGGTAAAAGAGGGAAAGGGGCCAGGAGGCTTCCCTGGCTGACCACAGAAATCCAGGGCAGCCTAAGGGCCAAAAGGAGAGCACATAAAAAGTGGAAACAGGGAGAGATCACCAAAGATGAATATACCTCCTCGGCTCGTCCTTGTAGGGAGGCAGTTAGATGGGCCAAAGCTGCCATGGAGCTGAGGATGGCAACCCAAGTAAAAGACAACAAGAAATTGTTTTTTAGATATATTGGGAGTAAAAGGAAGACCCAGGGAGGAATAGGACCCCTGCTAAATGGGCAGAAACAATTGGTGACGGACAGAGGGGACAAGGCTGAACTCCTCAACGAGTTCTTTGCCTCAGTGTTCCTAAATGAGGGGCATGACAAGTCTCTCACTGGGGTTGTAGAGAGGCAGCAGCAAGGCACCAGACTACCATGCGTAGACCCTGAGATGGTGCAGAGTCACTTGGAAGAACTGGATGCCTTTAAGTCAGCAGGCCCGGATGAGCTCCATC
>NW_005841867.1:2681977-2682651 GCF_000455745.1 Alligator sinensis | reverse complement strand
AATGCGGTTCAACAAGGAGAAATGCAAAGTGCTGCACCTAGGGAGGAAAAATGTCCAGCACACCTACAGCCTAGGGAATGACCTGCTGGATGGCACGGAAGTGGAAAGGGATCTTGGAGTCCTAGTGGACTCCAAGATGAACATGAGTTGGCAGTGTGACGAAGCCATCAAAAAAGCCAATGGCACTTTATCGTGCATCAACAGATGCATGACAAATAGGTCCAAGGAGGTGATACTTCCCCTCTATCGGGTGCTGGTCAGACTGCAGTTGGAGTACTGCGTGCAATTCTGGGCGCCGCACTTCAAGAGGGATGCGGATAACCTGGAGGGGGTTCAGAGAAGGGCCACTCGTATGGTTAAGGGCCTACAGACCAAGCCCTACAAGGAGAGACTAGAGAAACTGGATCTATTCAGCATCCGCAAGAGAAGGTTGAGAGGCGACCTTGTGGCTGCCTATAAGTTCATCACGGGGGCACAGAAGGGAATTGGTGAGTATTTATTCACAAGGCGCCCCCGGGGGTTACAAGAAATAATGGCCACAAGCTAGCAGAGAGCAGATTTAGATTGGACATGGGGAAGAACTTCTTCACAGTTAGAGTGGCCAAGGTCTGGAACGGGCTCCCAAGGGAGGTGGTGCTCTCCCCCCCTACCCTGGGGGTCTTCAAGAGGAGGTT
>NW_005841867.1:2659559-2681908 GCF_000455745.1 Alligator sinensis | reverse complement strand
TTTCCTGCTTATGCAGGAGGTCGAACTCGATGATCTATTGAGGTCCCTTCCGACCCTAACATCTATGAATCTATGAATCTATGGCTGCATATAGATAAAGGTTCCATATACCATTACAAGTGATGGGCCTGAACCAGAGTTTGAACCCCAAACTCTGAAAATCAAGTTTAAATTTAACCATTACCTAGGCATGGCTGGTGAACTCAGACTGGTGAGGAGGTGGAGTGTCCCATGGGAGCAGGGGGGGGGGGGTTTGCAGCCGGCCAGGAGCAGGGGGGTTTTCAGCCTCCCCACTACCAGCCTGAGTGCCTGGCTGGCTGCAACCTGCCTCCCCTGCCGCCCCCCGCTCCTGTGGACTGCTCCACTGCCCCACCAGTCTGAGTTCACCAGTCATACCTGCCATTACCACTCCCCCAGTATGGTCAATTGACTTGGAATTATTTTTTAAAGACAAAAACTGATTAAACTTTGTATCTCTATTTGTACATTTGAGGTTATTAATTTCAGCAATAGAAGGAAACAGGGTGCTAGCAATGTGTCATACTAGGTATATAGATCTCTATCTGTATATGTTCATATAGTAAATTTTGACCTCAGGAGAATAGAAAAAACAAGCATCATCTATAACTAAATGGATATGACAGCAAGCTTACACAGTGCTGCAGGCAAGTGTCTTGGAACAGGGTTGGCTGTAATGAAATTTCAAGGTTTGGAGTAACACAGTGTGAAAACAACACCTACAGTTTCACTGGGTTGGAAATGTCAGTATATCACAGATAATAGAATCACCTAGTGTATTTATGACACTCCATATATAGGCCATGGATTGACTATTACAAAAAGGCTGTGTGTGGTGTGCAAGTACTTATTCATATTCACAAAGATATTAATGAAAATCATTTAATTAAAAATATAGTGCCAGCCTTATGAGTGTTTAACTTTGTTGTTATATAAATGCATACTTATGTTAAAATACTCACTTTTTAAATACAGATTCTGGGTAAATCTCGTATTTAATGAAAATAAATTGCTGTATAATATACAAATGTAAGCAGTCTCCCTGGGGGTGAGGTGCTCCCCTCCCCTATCTTTTTGGGTGTCCCTTCCCTTAAGTGGCACCTGGGGCACGTGCTCTTTTCACCCTTCCCATGTTATACTGCTGAATCAGATTATACATTATATGAGACAGAAGTCATCTCCAACCATTGCTGAGCACAGCATCTAACCCCATAGGGTCCTGATGTCAATAAGTGCTTCCAGGAACTCCTGTAACACAAACAATAAATATTCCACAGATGGCCAGAAAATAGTTAAAGTCAAATAGAGGTAAGAAAGGAAGAACAATATGCTTTTAGAGTCCTTATCTGTTCCTAGGTATCAGTAATACTGGGAATATGCCACTCTGTGGTGAAAAAGTCCTGATCCTATAAATGTTAAAAAAAAATTTGTGGGGAGTTTTTTTATTTAACAAAAAAAAATGTTTTGTTCAAAGAATTTTTTTTTCTCAGGAAAGTGTAATTTCCAGTGCTCGTCTACGTTCTCCACATTTTATAATGGTGTTTTTGAAATGTAAGAATAACAACTAGCAAAAATAAAGACCAAAACAAGTTTGAATAAATATTGTGATCACAGAACTCTTCCTAGTCCAGTGTTTTACTTATTAAGATGCACTTGTACTTTGATTTGCAGCCAGTGTGAACCCAGTAACTCCCCTTAAAATCACACAAAGGAAAATTAAGTTTATGAAATCATTTACTCTAGTTAAAGTATGCAAAAATAATAGATGATCCTCAAACTGATATTTCCTATTTCTTATTTGTTACCTACTCAGTTGCACCTAATTCCTAAAACCTCTTATTTATAGCAATACTTGTCTTGCTCTGTTCTGATCATTTTGAAAGGCTGGCTTTAAAACTTGATTTGCTTTGTTTTTGGAATTTAAGATTTTTAGACTTAACAAGGATTGGAAAGAAACCAACTAATCTTGCAGAGATAATTAGAATTTCTTTTTACCAGAGAAGAAACAAATCATGAGGATATTTGTTCCTTGTGAATATTTATCTGTTTGAAGTTTGGCAAAAAGAAGAGAAAGACCAACTATGGGAGAAGAGGGGAATTAACCAAAAAGTGCATTTTTTAAATGAGCCTCATGTCTTTTTAAGAATATTTTTAAATATTCAAAAAAAAATTGGCTATTTAAACAAAAAGAAAATAATTGGCAAGAATAAAGCATTGGAAAAAGCAACAGACATGGGCAATATGTTAAGAGTGTATTTGACAATTCTATGAGCATCTGCCTTTGTTCCCAGGAAAAAAGGGAAATGTGGCAAAAGGGGTTGTTGAGAAAAGAACAGGAAAGTTCCTGTTTGAAATCCCAAATCATGTAGATATGCATTTGTCATGTATCACAGATGAATCAGGACTCTATTCATGAGGTGCACTTCCTAACACTGTGTAACCTGGGAAAGTCCCCAAAGTGAGTGTCATCCCCCTTCACCAATAGAAGGAGAAAGCCAGCAGGTCACAAGTGCTGGGGGTGGCAACTGCAGTCTACTCGCAGTTCCCTCCCACCTATCATGTCTTAACAGAGGAGGAACAGAAAGCGATGTCTTAAACAGGTACACATTGAATATAGGTACTATATAAAAAGGTAGTGAACCAAAGTGAATATTTACAGGTTATAAATACATATAACTGTAACTATATACACACCCAAATACAAACAAGTAAGTATAATAGTCCCAAACGAGATGAACAGATAAGTACAACCATAAATGGCACTCTAAAATACAGGGCATACAGTTAACAGCTAATAAACACTCCAAAATTGCAGTGTGTATCACCGTGACTCACCCCACAGTAGCGCTGGCTCCCGTGCCTGGCCTCAAGCCATGATTGGAGACTCGAGCCACCTTGCTGCGGTTTCCAGGATCTCAGTCCCTCACAGACCCTCTGCACAACTATGCCTACACTGCAGCCTGGCCTCATGCCGGGGTTGGAGACCCAAGCTGCCTCACTGCAGTTCCCAAGGTCTCAGTCCCTCATGGACCCTCCATGCATTGACACCAGCACCGCATCTTGGCCTCGTGCCAGGGGTTGGAGACCCAAGCCGCCTTGCTGTGGCTCCCAGGGCCCTGGTCCTTCGCAAACCCACTGTGCAGCGATGCCTGTACCACAGCCTGAACTTGTGCTGGGAGTTGGAGACACGAGCTGCCTCACTGCATCTCACAGGGTCCTGGTCCCTCTCAGAACCTCTGTGCAGCAACGCCTGCACCGCCTACCACTTCTGTCCAGCAGTGGATGCTTTTGAGCTCTTCTGGGCAGCCAGATACACCCACTGGGGAGCTCTCCCAGCTCTTCTTGGCCCTGGGACCTCTTCCTTCTTCTTCATCCCTCGCCGACTGCACCATGTGCTCAGCACACAGCTGCTTATATCCCCTTCTGGGGCTCCACCCCAGATTGAAAATGAAAAAATTAGGGGGACTGAAACTGCAGCTCCCAATTAAGTCCACTTCTTCCCCCGTTTTGGAGTAGTAGGGGAGCAAACTCTCCTCTTGGCTTCTCTTCTGCCTGTCTTTGATTGGTGGGTTTTGCCCCACCAATCGCATTTGCGGTCTCCTAATCCTGGTGACCCAGGCAAAGCCCAGCAAGCCCACCACAACTGTTTATGGTAACTCTGAAATACATTACTTTTTCTCAATCAAACATGTCTGTTATTTATATGGTCCTCAGTCTCGTATTCCCAGAGTGTATCTGAAGTATTTAAACATAGAAATAACAATAACAATCTGCCTCTTCCTTCCAAACCTGCTGGAGAAACAACTGTATTAATGTATAGGAATTGTGCTTGCTTTTATGTGTATCTAAAGAAAACAACAGAAAGCTAAATCAAAGATAAAGAGTTTTCCATTTATATCTGAGAGTGGTGGTATCCATAGTCATTAATATTTCTTGTGAAAGTGAGCTCCATACCCTAGGTCAAGTTTCAATTAATTTTCTCTCTCTTGTATTTTTGAGTTTCCCACTATTGGTTGAGACTTACTATTCAGGTTAATATGGATGTTGTGAAATTAATGGCTATTAGAATAATTCTTTGGAAGCCTTTTGCTATAAAGAGAAAGAACTAGAATATATTCAGTAAGGATCCAGTGTAGAAAAAAGCTTCAATATTTCATATTTTTTCTACGGAAAATAATTTCCAAGTGAAAATGTCCATATTGAAATATTTCAATATAAAATTTCCTAAAATCCTATGCACTGTTTTCTCACAGCTCAGACTGGCAAAATGTCTCTTCAAGAGATAGTTAAATCGATGAAACATCAAATTACCTAATTTAATACCTAGTTTTTAAATTCCTTTCATTCAAAAATACTAATATCTGAAATTTGCCATCCTTTTTTACTTCCTTTTTGATACACTGGCCAGATCTACATGAGACAGTTACTTCACAGTAGCTCATTACTACTGCACAGTCATGTCACAGGGCATGAACCGTGATGCGGCACTACTGCGCAGTAGTAATGAGCTACTGCACAGTCAGCATCACCAGAAATCCATGTGGGGACACTACTGAACAGTAATGCCAGTTGGGTAATTATTATAATACTTAAATATGCAAGGACTAAATGACTGTGCAGTAACAACTGTGCAGTCAGCATCTTATAGACACAACCACTGTGAACGTAAATCCCAGAGCAGCAGACACTTAAACATGAAAATGTCTTTGCTTGTATCAGTACAATAGGAATATCTTCATGAATAAAGTAAGGTATGTGTGAAAGGTTTTGAAGGCTGGGGTGCACATGTGAAAATGGAAAAGGATAAGGCCTTTGTAGCACCTACCTGCCATAGATATGAAGAACAGCGGAACCATTTCTTATGGATCTTACCTATCTAACTGACCTCCACTGAAGTCATTAGGTAATAGTTAGTCACTTGAGTGGGGACTGATATCACCTCCAATCCCTTAGCTCTGGCATTACAGCTATTTTTCTTGTTCTTTCTTTTTGAAATACTCTGAATACCTACCCCCATCAATGAGAAGTAGAAGAAATTTAGAGCTATCTGCCTTGGTCTCCTGTTTCTCCCTGCTGTGGAACCATGCACCTGCATACTGGTCTTGCAGCTTTATTGCATATATAGCTTGTATTAGCACATGCCTTCTTTGACTATGTTGTCTGACATTTTCTCTTAACTGGGCACATATACATGTTCATTAATGCACCCTAGTTACTGCACATTAAGTTTATCACTTGGTTAATCAAGTACTAATTCAATGCACAATAATTTGTGCTACTGCACAGCAGTGCTGGCACATGTTGGGTTGCTTTTTTTTTATGCTTACTATACAGTAGCTTAATAACACTGCACAGAAGCGTATTAGTATGCTTTTTGACTGGCACACTACTGCACAGTGTTATTAGGCTACTGCACAGTAAGCATCTTGCAGATGACGTGCCCTTTGTATACTGAATCTTAGAAAATGAACAACAGTTTCTTCTATAACCTATATAAAACCTATCAACTGGACTTAGAAATGGAGATCTGAAGGAAAAGGATTAATCTATCCCTTTTCAAGGAGCAGATCAATAAGATAAAAGCATATGCTTTTCAAAAAATGGGTAATTGTAATTTTATTGAGCTTTTTTTTTTTTTACTGAGCAAGAGGCATTTTCTTTGTATTCTGAAAGCTATAATTCCTTCATCCATCACTATGCAAAGACTTTGATGAGATTAAAAAAATCAGTTGCATATTCCTTCACTGCCCTAGCAAAGCAAGCTATCAGAGGCAGTAGAAAAAATGCAGAGGCATGACATTTTAGTTGAAAGGTCATTGGGGTTAAAGCTTCCTGGACTGAAAGATGATTCTCATCTGAGCTTCTGTAAGAACTCAGGCCATTTTATGGTAATTAAAGGAAGTTGAGTTTCTTTTGTTACATTTTCTGAAATCCTCCATCCTTCCTATTTCTGATCCTACTGCTGGTTAAAATAGATTAAGCACTTTCCATCAAGGCAAGGAACTGTGGTATAACATTGCACCCAAAGACAGGGAAACAAGTAAAAGTCAGGTAACCTTCCTTCCACTGCTCCCTCTAAAAGGTTTTTGAGCACTATCGATCTCAAATGCCTAAAAAATTATGTAGCACACCAAAATGTTCAAGTCATTTTGTGATATATAATGTGTTTCATGGTGCTGTGTGTCTTGTTTGGCTGTAAAGCATGATCATGTCTTCAGTGTGACATAATTGTTGTATATTATGCCACCTCTAGGGCTCTGGAGAGGATCTATCACCTCCCATCTCCCCTCATAGTATCCAGACCACTGCCTTAAGATTCCTCAGTAGAACCTGTAAAACCAATTTAGTGACTCTGGCCAAATCCTAGAGTGCTGGCCACCTTTGAAATGATTGGTCTGTATTAGCAATGTGTTCCAATGATGCCGCTTCTTGATTCGGACCCTGTGATGAGGTCAGAAAAATTATTTAAGGTTCAGGCCACCTGGGCTAGGGGGCGCTCTCTTTTTTTTTTCTCCCCTGGGATCCCTGAGGAGGGGACGAGGAATGCTGGACCTTGCTGGAGCGTGAGGCCAGGTGATACAGACAGTCAGGGTTTCAAGTCAAGCAGCCATGGGAGTCCAGGACAGGAGCTGGTAGCTCACCCCCACAGCCACTCAGGCAGAAGCAGAGATCGGCATGCCACAGCAGCTTGGTGGAGTCACATCAGTGGGAATCCAGGGAAGGAGAAGAGATTGTTGCTCCCCAGCAGCACGGCAGAGTTGCATCAGTTCACAAAAGGGCCCTTCACAATGCAGAGGGAACAGGCGCCCCCAGTGGACAGTGATGGTGAGGGAGACGGCACACCCAAATTCCCAGGGATTAACCTCTTTTGGGTCAAGACTCCCCCACTCTTGGACTGCCAAGCCTCGGGTCGAAGGCTCCCTAATAGGGGTTGGGGTGATACAGGGTAGACTTTGAACCAGGACAGTGTTTTTGTTTTTCTTGACCATATGCTGTGTTCTGGTGTTTGCCTCTTTAATAAATCAGGGGTTTGTGTTCATACCATGTGTGAGGGAAGGGTTGTTGGCTTTATTGGACACCCTAGTGATTAGTGTTTCCCAGGTTGTCTGGGTGGGGGCTCAAACCAAGGTGAAATATATTTAGTACCCCAAAATTGAACATGGCCCTTGTTGCTGCTGACAGGTGCCCAGCAGAAAGGTTAGAATTAAGATTTCAGGAATAAAAGACTTAAAAGAATTAGATATTAATACTACCAGTAATAAATGTTGATTTCCTTTAATTTGCTTTTTTTGGGCACATGTGATTTGATGTGTTCTGAGTAGAATGTGTCAGAGCAGACTCAGTCAATCAATTACTTGATGAAACAAGTCTGCTGGAGCATTCTGATCAGAACACGCCAGCCTGCTGCAGTGTCTCACAGATTCAGTGTCCCCACATTCCAAAATGGCAGCAGGGTCACTTTAACTAATGCTCATCAAGCGAGCTTTAGTTAAAGTGCCCCTACCACCATTTTGAACTGTGGGATGCTGAATGCATAAGATGCTGTTGGCATTTTAATTAGACAAGCTCCAGAGAGCCACTCTAATTAAAACGCTACTCCCCACCCTGGAAAACATGAAAACATGCCCTTTGTTTTAAATGTTTAGGATACATTGTTTGTATCTTAAAGGACCCAGAATTTCTTTGTGCCCAGAAGGGCCTAGATTTTCTTTTCTTTACTTTGTTTTGAAACTAAAACTGAAGTTCTCAAATAATTGCATGTCCACATCAGCTGAGGCTTTAAGAAAAAAAACACCAAATATCCCATCACTCATAATAAAATCACAGAAGCTGGCAAGATTGCATTTTTTACAGTACCAATCTAACATCTCTGATTTCAGAAGACTTATTTTTGCTTTATATTGGTGTTTCTATGGGCCCCTCTACCTGTACAGGTTAAGACATGGTGGAATCTAATGCATGATCCATACAATTGCACGTCCTGCCATACCACATGTCCATGGCAGGAGGCATGATTGTGTGGATCACACATAAATTCCCATCATACCCTCTTGATGGTGCAGGGGGAGCCTGATCCTAGCTCTCCCCCACCCACCCTGTACTGGCAAGAAGCAAACTCCCTGGCTGGGAGCCCAGATCAGCTGATGGGCTCCTGGCTGCAAGGGTGCACTATGTGAACTTCACCCCTCCTCCCCCCGCCCAGCAGCTTGGACATTGCAGGCTCTGTGATCTCCCAGTCCCAGGGATGCATGAGGTTCCCTGTAGCTGGGAGGTCATAGCAGCTGTAGTCTCCCAGATGCAGGGGTACATGGGAGCCCCCTGTCAGCTGGGAGCTCCCAGGCTCATAGGTACCCCCCCAACTGGGAGTTCCAGTTGGCTGACAGGGCTTCCAGCCACAGGGATCCCTGGCCACGCATTCAATTAAGGACATGATAGGAAGCAGCTACAAAGCTACAAATATTACACATTTTTCTCACTTATTAATTGATTGAATGTTAACCACACCTAAAGTGTAACACGTAACTCTCTCCCCTTCTCTCTCTCTCTCTGATTATCTGTCCATTTCTTTCTGTGACAGTACATAATGCCCTTCTATGACCTCCATTTCAGCAAATTCATTTTCATTAACCTTTACAAGTGATTTTTTTCTTTTTCATGTTTTGTATCCTTTTCACTTCAAGTTGTTTAAAAAAGCAATTGTGCTTTTGATAGAAAGAGATTCTTTACAAGTTAAGTCACAGCCATTTTTAGATATCCCTACCCCTTGTAGACAAATGAAGGGCCCAAATGAAAACTCTGAATGTGAATACCCTCAAATTTGAGATGGGGCAAATTCTGTTTCGCTTTACATTTCCTTTGACTGTCTTTTATGACCTATCTGAGGAACAACCTCAGCAGAGATTATGTTTATATCGTTGCAGAGCTGACTTGTATTGGTACAATAGCATCTTGTATCAGGGGCAATCCAGGGTAGTGGAAGACCATAGATGGAAAGTTGTGAGGGGTGAGAATAGCCATGAGACTAGCACAACTGCAGTTCTATGAGCATATTGAAATAAAGATGAAAGTTGCTTGCCCCTAAATTACTCAATATGCACATCTACATGTGCACTTTATTGTGGAGTAAATTAATTAGCTCCTCAGTAAAGCAGCATGTCTACACTTGTGATGGTATTAGTGCATAGTAAATTAATTCTTCTGTAAGATAGCACTTATACCATAAGATAGTCGGGGACAGTACTATCTTATGGCAGAGTAATTTACTGCACCAAAATGCATGTGTGGATGCTGACTGCGGGTGTAAATTGTGCCCAGTCAGCTGAGCCAGCCAAAGGCCTGCTCTGCCCTAGCTCAAATTGCTGCTGTCCTGGGCATACGAGTAGATGTTGCATCTGGGAACAGTTTCCACCAGCTCAAATGATACCAGGATTTATTGCATCACATTAATTGCATGTGTAGATGCATCCAGTATGAGAGGCACAAGCTGGCTTCTCTTTATGTTGGTTCTTATGTTGATATTGGTGCAGGCATTTACCTGGTCAGGGATTATGTGGCTATTCTCAGTGTTTACCTTAAATTACGTCCCTAATTACTGAGGATTTCGCTACAAGCCTGCAGCCTGATGCTTCAGAAACCTGTGTATGTCAGTACTCTGTTGACATGACCAGACCTATTGCCAGCAATTGATCTGCTTATGCCAATAAATTTACTCAGTTTGAATGGTTTGGGGTCTTAGTTATATCATTCCAAGTTAGTCTGATTAATAATTGTTCATTCTTCTTTAAAAAGTTATAGTCAAATTATGTCTGGAAACTGTTAATTTACTCCGTCTCAATTTCTATTCCTTCTTCAGTCATCACATTTCTCTTCAGTCTCTTTTTTTTTGTAATAAATTCTCAATGCTGATGAAGGGAACTCTGGCCCTGAATAATAATAAGTTCCATGTTATTGTCAGGTTCTTGTCTCTAGCACTATGAAGTTCATTTTAGCTTTCAATATTTTGACAACTTTGCTTTGTTTTCTCAAGCTTGAGGCTTCCATGTTTCTCTTCTACTATCCATTTTAATACCAGAATGTGGAATTGCTAATGGGTTACTAAGATCAACACCAGACCAATGAATATGCAGGTAAGGAGGAGTTCTGAAAAAAAACAAAACCCGTGATGAAATGGAAGGGATTGATTAGGAAGGAAGCTTAAGAGTTAAACATGAAATATTTGCTAAGTAACCATTAGAGAATGGGGACAACACTGCAAGTATCTGAAGGCTGTCAACAATGAGGAGACACTGAGGGAATTATTTGGGGATGGTGGAAGAAACTATAGCTAGGTTTAATAGAATGGAACCAAGATAATTAAAATGTAAGTGAAATTTGGGGCAAAAAATCCCAAGTAAGTGGAGTCGTTAGAGATGGGAACAATCTTCTAAGGGAACAACTACAGCCAAATTGCTTGAAAATGTTTAAACAAGATTAGGCTAAGTGCTAGAAAATATGCTGTGAGGAGCAATCATACACTGCAATGAGAACAGGGTAAACTAGATGCTCTGGCAGATCCGTTTAATTCAGTGGGTTTGAGGATATATCACAGCATGCCCATCTGGTTTGCAAGTAAATGAGTACATTGTGCCATGATTAAATATTCCAGATACAAGAGTTTGTTCTGACTTGAGTGATTTGGATCTATGGATTGCAGTCTGTTCTCAGCTACAGTGGTGTAAATCTGAAGTAGTCCTATTCTGATCAAGTCTTTCTGGATTTGCATCAGAGTTAATGGGAATTGAATTGGGTCCTGTTGCTCATATCTGGAAGAAAACTGCTGAAAAGGCATTTCCCTTTTGGAAGTTTGGAGATGGTGAATATATATGATAAGCTTTTTAAGATCCTATACTACATTTTTAAGATGCATAGAAAGTTCATATACATCTAGTTATGGTTCTTATCACTGTAATATCAGAGAACCTCACAAATATTAATGTTTCCTCTGATACCTTGTGTGTTAGAAAGTGCTACTGGGATGTGTTCTTATACACAGATAACTGAAACCTGGAAAGATTAAGGGCCATATTTAATTTCCCCCTCCCCTGACCACACTACCCCACAAGCTTGGGGAAAGCACCTGTATAATTTTTAGTATTATCTGATAGATGCCCCTTCTGCACATCTGCAGATTGGTGCTTGTGCATAGAGGTGGCTTTTCCATTCACCCTTAACCAATGTATGTATGCACAGAAGTGCTTCCAAAATCTGAAAGTGCAGTTTATCTCAGATAAATTGTCCCTTTGACAGATGTTAATTTAAAGGTATGGTGGGATTTGATGCCCATCCCAGCAATCACACATCCTGCTATGCCATGTGTGCATGGCAGGATGTGAGATTTTGGGGATTAGGGATCAGGTCCCAATCATGCCCTGCTGCTATGGCCAGTGGTGTTCTTCCATTTTGCCTGTGCATATGCATTTCATACAAAGCCAGGTGCCAGGCTTTGAACTTGCCAAGCAGGGGGTGGAGGAAACCCATCAGTTCTCCCTTACAGAAACTTTCAATGCTTTGGGTATCCCCAGTTTGTTCAGGTCACCCCAAACCTTATACCAACAATGAGCTGATTGTTGGCATCGGGACCAGGCAGCCCTGGACTTGAATCATTCCAGGGCTGTCCCTCTCCCAATACTGCCAATCACTGATTGTTGGCATGGAGATTAGAGCATGCCACATGTCCAATTTAAGTTGCCATGCAAACTAGCCACAAAGATGTTCCAGATTATATGGAACATATAATAGCACCATGAATCAGCTCCATGTATGTCATGTTGTCATTTATGGCACGATTAACACATTGGCATGTCTGCCAGGGAGCCTCCAGGTCTCCAGAGAATGGTGAGACTCCTGAGCTTTAACCTTGGATCTTTATTTGTATGGCAAATAATGAAATACCTTGGAGTGAAGCTTTTTTGCATCATTACACAGCTTCTTTTCAGCAAGGGGATGTTTATGAGCATCTAAATTGGTTATGTGTTCACTAATTTAGAGGCTGCATTGAAACCCATAATGAGATGTTACCTCATGCATTTCCTAGCTATATTCTGTTCATCATCATGGTATCGAGTAGTAGGATTTTTGAATGTTTGTAGAAGAAATAGATTTACAATTCCTGTTGACTTATAATTATGTTTGAGTACCTTCCCTAAGAGCTTCCAATTCCAAGGGCTGCCCCATCCAAGCACCTTATATTCCAAATATATTAACAAACAGAACTACAAAATTATTTTTAAAATAACTCATTATGAGGGAAAAGGGTTTGTTAGTGGCGCACATAGTTCTAAAAGGCTGGTTAGATTATTATTACACAGTATTTTAGAAAGCCCATCAGTGCGATGTTCTATAGCTGTTTATAAATAAAATGGCATATTTCCTGGATGTTTCATGTGTTTCTGTGAAGTAGTGCCAAACAGAATATGTTCCAACAACAGTCAGATTATAGAGCTTGTCTTCAACCTTGAGGGACTGTACATGTTTCCATAGCATTTCATCAGAGGTAACTTATGTTATTGGAAGCCTAACTTTTATTAAACTAAACTGAATTTAAGAGCTCTAAAACAAACATTAACCCTAAAACTAACAAGTATGACAGAAATCTAACAGCACAATTACCTGGTTAATGGATCATACCTTGTAATTTATAGTGCATGATGTGATTAATGGAGTATCTATGCATAAACTAGATAAAATGAAGATATAGATTATACTAGAATAGTGACAAGCATTGAAATAAGAAACACTCTGGAATGTTGGGATTTTATATTTGAAACCCTTCAAAGTTTTGAAAAAAAAAATGTGTGGGTCCAAATAGTAATTTATCCTCATTATGACCTATGTGGACATTTTGTCAGCATTTAGGGGAAATTACAAACACTGAGCAAATTCCAGAATGCTAACTTAGGTTTTACCGGGTGCATCTACACAAGAAGCTACCACGCCGTCATTATTGTGCATTTATTTAGTACTTGTATTAGCAAGTAAATGAGTACATTGTGCCATGATTAAATATTCCAGATACAAGAGTTTGTTCTGACTTGAGTGATTATCAAGTACTAAATAAATGTACAGTAACTGGAGTTACTGCAAGTAATGCTGGTGAATATCTTTTAGGTGACACTAGGGCACAGTAACCTAATAGTGCTGTGCAGTAATGTATTAGCACTGTCCATGCTGAGCCATGCTACTCACAGTATTTTTCGGCTACTATGCAGTCAACATCTTATGTAGACATGCCCACGAGGTCCTAACTCGAGAAGAATTCACATTGAAGTCAAAGCAAATGTTGCCTGAGTAACAACACAGTGTGGGAAGCAGGATTTCACTTTTTGGAACAGAACATTTCACTGAAGTATATACCAGTACCTCAGAGCTCAGGAGAGTACATGTACAAATGTGCCCCCAGTCCTTGACCTGGTCTGTGGTCCTGTAGCATCAGGTACCCTTATGCAAACTGCCAACAGCCCAATGGGACTGGAACAGCTTCCAGAAATCAGTAAGAGATAGGGATATTGTGGTGGCAAGGATCGTGGATGCCCGCCCAAACCCCCAAGAGCCTTGTCTAACCCTGAGGGGAAAGGGCAGAGAGCACCAGGGGAGCAGGGTGACTCAACCGCAAGGTGGAGTGAGCCCAGACTGGTGCAAAGCATAGTGTCCCACACTGCTTTTTGAGTTCTCTGTCAATTAAGCTTGGTGGCACCTGGCAGATGACATTAGATGCAGGGGCCATTGTAGGAAATTTAAAAGGCACAGATTGTGCTGAAGAGGCAGGTGGGAGGATAGGTTGGGACTTGACACCGAGCAAACTGAGCCCCTGTGTAAGAGATGCTGTGGGATGCCAAAGCTGTGGGGCACCAGAGTATCTGGGTCCCCACTACAATAGAGCTGGAAGAAGACAGGGAGCCACTGTCTGACTCCCTGCTCTCCCTTAGGTCCCTTGCTCCTACCAAAAAGGGAGGATGAGAAGGGAGATTGCCTGAGGGGTTTGCCTGAGCCTCTCATAAGCAGCCCCTTTCTTGTTTTCTTTTCCTTTTGATTTTTTTTTTGAAAGACCCTTTGGGTCAAGCAGTAAGGGATCCTTCCTGGGAGGAGAAAGCCCAGTGTAGGGGGGCCTGGGATTAGGATTAGAGTAGGAGGCAAGGAAAACACCAAATGTACTCTCACTGGATCCTGAGGTGGTCTCAGCCAGTGGTGGACGAATAGGGCCAGAGAGCCAAAACAGCTATTACAGGCCATAGTGTATAGACATCACTGGTTGGTGAGTGGATGGCATGTAGGGAAGGTGGAGCCCCAAGTCAGCTGTGGACCATGAGTACCCCAACAGGGGACCACCTATTACACCACTGAACCCCTTCTTTGATTCTTTTTGATACCATCAAGATGTGGCAGGCAAGTTAGGAGAAGGACCCTGCTCAGGGTATTCACATGGTTGTTTACCAGCTAAGTGGTGGCTTGACAGATATAATAACCACTCTCCATTCTTTCTATCTATGAATTCTATCTATCCAGAGTTTGGAAAACTTGGCAGAATAAGAAGACATAAAATCAGCTCTGAACTACCAGAGCTACATGATGTTGATCTTCCCATGGCCAGCTTCACTGATAATATAGCTACTGTATGAAATGGCATGAAGCAGCTGTACTAGATTAAAGAAATGGAGTATAAGTCACAGTTGTCCATATTGTACAGTAGGTTGCAATTTTGCCTAACCTTTAATGTACAGTGGACCACTCCATAATTCTGATAATGTCAAAATGACAGACCAGTTTTGCTTGGCATTGAGAGCTGAGAGCTCTCCCTAACATAAGGAATTCAGTAAGCCAAACAAACTGCTTTGTAGTCCAATGAGCGAGGGAGATCAGAGTTCCACTCTTTGGTCTATCATTGCTGTATGACATAGACCAGGGAATTAACCTTTGGTCTTGTACCTCTAAAGAGAGTGCTGTAATCACTAGACTATAGAGTAGAAGGGGTATTTTGTTCTCGGTGTTTTCTGTTAGACCTATTCTGCTCTGCCTTAATATGAATTCAATATTAATGGGAGCAGGGACTTGACCCTTGATTTATCATGTGCCAGGAGAATATTTTGACAACAGGACTGTGGGATGGACTCTCTTGTTTTGAACAGAAAACAAAGTTGTTGGAAAATGTTATAGTGGATCTAGTATGGGATGTGGAGTCCTTGTTACAAGACTGGCTACCTTATAACACGTGTATACCACAAGCCTGCCATGCTGCGAGTATGTCCTAATTAAACCTATCAACATATCTCCACATAGCTTTTCAGTTCAGAAGGTAGTTTGTGTGAAGCTCTGTGATGTATCTGAGGACATCTCTGCCTTACCCAGTAAGTATCTCCTGTAGACATTGCCTTTAGAGTGATTTTCTCCACAGGCTCAAATCAGTTGTCTTAAGCATGCACCTAATGTAAGTATTTGAGATTAAATATGCAAGTGGGTATCCAACTTTGCAAATAAGGTATTGCATTAAAGAACTTTTTTTCACAAGCAGACAAGCATTGTTTTCAAGCCAGTTGTATTCTATGAAAAGGTTCAGACTGCATAATCAAAGATTAAAATAAGTTGGATCTCTTAGTATGGTAAATATTTCAGAACTTTTTAAACCTGTGCTGATTTTTTCAATAATTTTTCTAGCCATTTTTTAGCTAACATATCCATTTTAAACTACTCATTATTCTATATGTCAATAGCCTTCATTTATAAAACATCTTCAAACCACAAGTGGCTGGTAATCATGGTTTTGCTAAACATATCACATTAGAAGACTCCACAGCACTGTATCTATCCAATAGTACATAATGTTCATCTGTATAACCCAGCTGACATAATGAGATATAATTATCCTTTTCAATTGTTCATTTTAAATGGTAATTGTATTTTAAATTACTCTGCAATTTAACAAAATCATGAAATATAATTGCCTCCTTTCAACATGTATATGTTATAGAATATGATCATTTTCTAAACTTATATGTATTTTTCTCTTTTTATTTTAAACTTCCAGATAACATAATCTGAATGACGATCTATTGTTCTTTGTTAGTCGTCTTGATAATTTATCGACTGTATTCAGTAAGAAGTGGGCAGTCTTGAAACTTAAAAAGCCATAAATATAAACATCCTTTCTGAAGATTTCTCTATGAACGAGCTTAAAGTTAAATTCCCCTCAATAAGATCAATTTAATAAATCTCATTTCTTGTTCTTTTATGAATAATAATGTTTAACTACACCTGTTACAGTTATGTAGAATATATTTTCTTTGTTCTTGGATCTAAGGTGCATGGGTTTATGTCCCCTCATAGCTGTTCAAAATCTCCATATCTGTCATCTGCACATGCTGCTTAAAGTTGCACACACCACTAGAATTAAACCTGAAATGGTCACTTCTAGGTGAAAACTGAACACCTTGAGGTGGATGGACGTACATGGCTGTTTGCTGAGGATTCTATTATGACATACTATTCTATCTTCACTGTCTCACAAAAAAATCAGTAAACAAAGTATGAATGGATACATCTACATATGTGCTTTACAGCAGTTGACTAATTAGCTCCACAATAAAGCATCAGCATCTACATGTGCACCACTATTAGAGCACAGGAAATTAATTAACTCCATCAAAAGATAGTAATCTCGGGGACAGCACTATCTTACAGTGGTGTCATTTACTGTACTGCAATGAATGTGTGGGTGGTGATCAGGACAGCAGCACTTTGAGCTAAGGCAGAGCAGGCCCAGGGGGCAGCTACATGGCTTTGCAGTTTCAGCATTCTCATGCCTCCAGCCTGTCCCTCCAACACTGTCCTCTGCTACCCAGAGCTTGGGGCTGATCCCCAGAGCCTGCTGCCAGTCCAGGGCTGCTCTGCCCCAGCTCAAAGAGCTGCTGTTCTGGATGCACATGTAGACACTGTTTGACGAGAGCTGTTTGATGGGTGCAGATGTGTAGACAGGAGCAGTTTGGTCTGGAGTTTATCACATCAAATTAATTGCACATGTAGATGCACCCTATGTGCATGTCCACACATGCAGGCATGTGCTCTTGCAGCAGGTCAAATAGGGCAACACAAATGTGAGCTGGGGATTTTTGCCTCAGCACACATGTCCGGACATGCAGTTTGGTGTGGGGCAAGTTGTGCCACTTGGGGCAAAATAACCCTGCCCAGCTCCTCCTGGATCTGCAGCCAAGGGGAGCTAGAGCCTAGGGACAGTAGGGCCAGCAGTACAAAAAGCTTCCCTGGCAAGCGGCTCAGGGCTACTTGCTCTTAGGATATTCTGGGATCAACCTCCTCCTAGCCCTGGCCAAGTAGGCCCTGTACATGACCAGGAAGGAGGCTCTGGCCAGAAAGATGTCTGGGGATTGCAGGGCCGCATTCTTCCCACTGGTCTGCACACACTTCTGGATGGAGCACTACTGGGCAGTGTCCACTGGCTCCTTGGTCGCCTTTGAGGACCAGTGGGCGTGGCCCAGAGGGCTCTGCTCGTTTTCCCCCTCAGGAGCACCAATTTTCACGTTTTAACCCTTTGACCCTCATGTCACTCCTGTCCTGTTTTTTTTTTTTGTCTTTGCTGTCCCAAGAATTTTGTTGTAGCATTCACCCATTCACCTCCATACAATAGGAGCTACTCGTTAGCCAAGTGGGCCTTAGGGCCCATGGTAATTGAATGTTACCAGAAGACAGGAGCTTCTGGGATCCGGCCAACTGGTATCTGGGGACACTAGCCCCTTGTGGCAGTTGGGCAATAGGGGCTGCTGTCTGGCTATGACCGGCTGCCACCTGTGACAGCAAGTGGCCCCAAGGCTGCATGCCTGCCAGACCTAGGTGGGAATTGCATGGGTGTAGCAGAGGCATCTGCACCTCTGAGACAGCTGCCAGTGTGCTGTGGCTGCACAGTTGGCCTTTGTGCGGCACTACTGTCATGTGTGCTGCCGCCCTGCCATCTGGGCAGCTATTGCCGAGAAAATGTTCTCAGTGTGGTGGCCTGCTTTGAACTGTCAAAGCATGTCCTCCTGGCCCCAAGTGGCCAGGATGTCAGCAACCTCTATCTGGGTCCTGGGTGCCAGCCCCGACCAGGTTTCTCTACCTGAGTCCTGCCACTTGCTTCACTAGCAGGAATTGTGGTGTTCCCTATTTTAAAACTGCAAAATCTCATTTAAAAAATCCCACATTCACTCTTTAAAATACCCCCAAATCCATGTTCTTCCATAGTTAAAACAAAAGACCACTATATATACATTAAATATATATATAAAGAGGGAGAGAGAGAGAAAGAGAGAGAAATCAGTTGGGCAATGTTTTATTGATATATCCTCTGCTTACCTAAAACAGAGCCTGGGTCTAGGTCACTGGAGCCTGCATTGCTGTTTGTCCTGCATGGGCAGGCAATGTGCTGCAGCACTGGGGCAAGGGGCAGACATAGAGATGCTCTGGCCAGCTACCAGAGTGTCTCTTTGGAGGACCCAAGGTTCCAGTTGCCCTGCCCTGCTTTTTTCCTTTTTTTTTTTTTTCTTCAATACCTGGATATCCAGGTATCACATTTTGAGCCCACACTGCAAATATGTCGGATGGGGAACATTTTTTTGTTCTCAACATGCCTTTTGCCTTGTTTCAAACTCCTTTGACACACGGCAAAAGGTATGTGCAAGCTCATCTCGATGCGTCCAATGAGTCTCAATCAGTTTCCTGGCTCCAATTATTTATATAAATATTGTTTTGTTTCTGTCATAGTCTACTTTGTTGGTTGGTGCATTTGGGGGCTGAGTTAAGGTTCTGCTCATTTCCCACCCCATCTAGCCTGTACTCTACCCATTAGTTTAGAAGGCTTAAGTTTAGCAGTGGCCCTGAAATTCATGAAGACTTACCATGCAGAATACCCCTGCAGAGGAGTATATCTCCCATCTAGTTACTCCTTAGACATGTGTAGGGTGAAAGTCTATTTTACCCTATGTATAGGATAGTGGCTTGCCCAGAACAATAATTCTAAACACCTTGCTTTAGCATAAGTATAAGTGTCCACTGAGCCAGTTCCTGAAACTATACATATAGAAGAAGTATCTAATTAGCTCTTATCATAAAACCTGAACATAAAGATAAACCTTTAAGTCATGAAACAACTTCCTAGGAATGAAAAAGCAAAAAGAGGATTTTTAAATGAAATGCTTAGTTTAAAGAACTGTTTGTTTGTTTGTTTTCCAGAAATAGACCATTGAAAAAAGATACAGCATTCAGGGGTACAGGCTTAGGGATTTTTTTTCAAAAAATTTTGTGGAATCAGTATTTTACTCTGGGAACCCAAAGTCCTAGTTGTGCTACAGGGAATTCCCTATACTGCAGACTGAATTCCATCAAACAACACAGCCCTCCTATAAGAAAAAAGACTTTTTTTCTTTTAACAGGGCTGCACATCCTTATAAAACTATTTTCAATTACTATAAATAGACATCTTATTTGACGCAGACCTGATTGTGCTGGGGTTGACCTGGATCAAAACAGCGGCAGCTCAGTCATTTACACATCATCCTTCCAAGCTGCATTGCGCCTCTTCACCAGCAAGTTGCCAACAAGAGCATACCACTTAACCGGCTTCTCTTGGGAATGACCTGCACTAACTTTACAGAGGCAAACAATCATATCCCATGGAAAAGCATTAAGGTATTTCATCACACACATTTCAGAGGGACCTGAAGTGTTTCAGTGGACTTGTACATCTGCAGGATCCAAGGATAAAAGGTTTTATTCTAGGAGAAATGTGATGTCTCTTTATAGGTATTGTGATCTTTGGGAGTGTCTACATATTCATTAATGCACCTTAATTACAGCACGTTAAGTTTAATACCTGTAATTAGAAGTACTACCTTAATGTGCAGTAATCAATACTACTGCATATTAGCCACGGAACATGCTTTTTTGGTGATGCTAATGCAGAGTAGACTAATTCTACTGTGCATTAGTGCATTAGCATGGGTTTTGCCTACCATGCTAATGTGCAGTAGAATTAGTGTACTGTGCTCAAACCATCTCTTGTAGATGCACCCTTTAAGAGATAAATTGCCCCTCCTTATATAATTTTAAACTACATGGCCATGAGGCCAGTGGAATAGCCCAAGGTGCTGATTGTCTCTCTGCATAACTGTGACCCCATGTCTATGTGGATCACACATATGGATTAATTCTTCTTAAAAACAAATCAATATGAAGACAGATATTGTATTTTCTTGCATATAGTGCACCCTGGAATACAGTGCACATCTTGTTTTTGAAAGGCAGAACAAAAAAGAAGAGATTTCCTTGTAGTAAGTAACTGAATGGCAGCAGCTAGGGAGGTGAATCTGCTCATTGTTTTCATCCCTGTGGCTCACATGCAGACTTTACTTTCAGTTTCACCAGCAAGTGGCACAACCTGATTTTACCTTATTTCACATATATAGTGCACAGTACAATTTCCAGCAGCTGTTTTTTTGGGAAAGGTTGTATGTTGTATACAAGAAAATGGTAATCTACATTTTACAGAAAGGAAACAGAGGCACTGAGAGATTAACCAAATTCACACTGAATCAAGTATCAAAGCCAAATTGCCAAGCCTAGTAATTAAATCGGTGACATTTGTCATGCATCTGAAAATATGTTTGGTAATGAAACTTTTAATAATGATTTTCTCAACTTGTGGGAGTTTGCAGAATGTGGGAATTACATGTATGTTTTATTCATAAATATTTATAAACATCATATACCTTTGGACTGTTGTTTTGATATGAACTTACCTGATTGCTAGGAGTTAAATTGAAAGAGGCTGTTACAGAAAAAAATCAGCAAAAAACAAAATGATGACACAAACTGGATTCCTGGAGGAATTAAATGTTTTGGATTTTTTGGGGGGAGTGGGGGGTGGAGTTGTTTTTTTTTGTTTGTTTATTGGGGAACATTCCCCATCTGCCCATCTGACAAACAATAAGGTAGAGTTATTCTCTGCACTTAAGGAATAAACTAGACGTTCCTGAGCAATGCCTAAGGGTGCATACAAACATTCAAATCAACCAGTTGAAGTTCAAATCAAGGGTAGACTTTGGGAGGGGGTGGGAGCAAAGGGGGTGGTGGAAGACTGTGCCATTTCAGGGGGTGGGGTGGGGAATGGAGGTCTCTGAGGACTGCAGGGGTGGGCCTGGACCCTGCCAGGCCATGGTCAGGGTTGGGGGTTGGGATCTCCAGGGCAGTGGTAGTAGGTTGTCTCTGGCTGGGAAGGGCAAACAAGGCTTGGGGACACTGGGCAGGGGCAAGCCAGGCTGTGCCTGTGCCTGTGCCTGTGCCTGTGCCTGTGCCAGAGGTGGGGCAGGGGTCCTCAAGATTATGGGATATTGTGTTCTAGGCTGTGTCTATATGGGAGAGGAAGGGTTGTAGATCTTTGAGGAGGCTGGGGGTGGGTAAAGGTGGTTCTAGATTAGAGGTGGGAAAAATACAGCCCACGGGCGAGAATTGGCCCACCAGGTTATTCTATCTGGTTAGTAGGGCCCCTGGAAAATTTAGAAAATTAATATTTATCTGCTCCTGGCTGCCTGTCAAAGATGAGGCCATAGGACCCAGGGGCAGTAGGACCCAGGAGCAGGACTTCCATTTACAAGATGGCAATCAGGGGACGGGGCACCTGTCAAAGGGTGGGGCTATCCATGCGGCCCTCGACAGCATGTTAAAACTTGGTAAGTGGCCCTACACCTGAAATAATTGCACACCCCTGCTCTAGATGATTGGGCTAGGGGCAGGAGGCCATCTGAGATCTGGTGCTGGCAGGTGCTTTTCCCTCTGCAGCACTGGGAGAGGAATGTGACAGCTCCATAGCTTCTGAGCTTAGAAGAGGGGCTGGGCTTTCCTAGCCCCTGATCTTTTAGGGGGTGAGGCTCTCTGTCACTCAGGCTGCAGCTGTAGCATGGAGACCAAGTCACAGAGCATTACCCTGGAGAGAAGTGGGGGGGTGGGAGCAAGGCATACTAGGATGTCATAGGGCATACCTGCATCCTCAGTCGATTGGAATTATGTGCAAATGTTCATTTGAATGCTTTCATCCCAATTGATTAGCATCTGAACCTTGTCCAATGTGGTGGTTTTTTGTAAACAGCTAAAGTGCAGTGGGTGTCTCAAAGTTATGCCACTTCAGGCAAGAATTGACTCTGGGCTATGTGTACTACCTAGGTCATGTTAGGGTAACTTCAATCTGCTCTGTGGAGAAAAAAATAGCAATTTGCTGTTCTCCAGAATCCCAGGATATGCTCCCAGCTCCCCCCCACTCA
>NW_005841867.1:2644021-2659502 GCF_000455745.1 Alligator sinensis | reverse complement strand
ACTCGCGTCCTGGGTCCTAGCCTCAACCTTGCTTACAGGCTTTCTAGTGGCAAGTCAGCGCTATGCAGGCAAGAAACAGTATTAACATTGATCCTTGATGTGTGGCTGCTCATAGCATGTTCTAATTTTAACTTCATTTAACATTCCACAGATTTAATATGGTCTAAATGTAACATGGAATTTCACCCTTGCAGTGTCTTGCTACATGACATGACAAATACATTTATATAACTTAAACTAGTATAGTTTTATCCCTTATATTTACCACAGTCTAGTAATTTATACCAGCAGAGAGCTATATGTCACATACCTGCTTCTTTTTTATACCTTGTAAACTAGTCTCTATTTTCCTCTATTTCCAGGTATCCCTGAGTCTGGAGAAAACTGTATTCTTAGGCCTACCTATCTGGACTGCAATGAAGTCCAAACACTTATATCTGTCTTGATGCAGGGGCAGCTCTACAGTTTATAGGAACAAATGCTGGTGCTATCTAAATTACTACTTTCAGTAGGAGCATAGTGAAGTTCTCATGTGGAAAAATAACATTTCTTTATGCTTAGAAGATGCCAGTGTTAAAGGAAACTAAAATCTGGCTAGGCAAGTGGATGCAGTATTTCTCTCTTATTCATTAAAATAAATGTAATTCCTGAATAATGCTATTTTCTATTTTCTTTTTTGATCTTTTTTAAATACCAGGACTATAATAGCTGTCATTCAATTCTCTGGTATTTCTGCAGTCCTCAGGAAGTTGTTTAAAAACAAACAAAAAACAAAACAAACAAACGAACAAAACCGACAGTATTTCACAGAGCAGTATTTCAAACAGTTCCTCAACTAGTTCCTTTAAGATTTTTGGGTGTAACTTTCCTGGTCTATCCATTTTGATTTGGACAATAAAAAAAGTTTAATTTTAGCAGTTGTTGCCTTCCATGTGCAATTGTAGCAGATGACAAACTTTCTCTTCCATCAGCAAAGCCTTCTGAAAAACTTCATTCCAAATAGGGAAAAGAAAGGTCTCTAAAACATTTCTGCCTTTTCTGTATAATTAATTTTACTGTTTATATCTAGCAATAGACCAGACCTGTATCTTACTGAAGTTTTGTGTATTTTTGGTCCTAGTATTTAAATAAAAATGGTTTCTTATTGACCTTGAAATTAACTACCGGTATTTCAATTATCCTTGTTTTCCTTATCAGTTATCTGCATTTATTTTAATTTGCAACTTGTATGCATTGCCATTTACTTCCTTTTTCTCTCCTTATCTTTTTCCAAATGTTTTATCTCCAGTTCCATCTTTATTTTTAACTGAGATGGCACCTTCACCAGCTCTTTTCAGTTTCCATGGAATCAGTGTATCTCGTATATCCAATAGGTTGCTTTTGAGCAAGTATAATTTTTGTCATTTAACCCAATAATTGCTTTAAATTTAACATATTTGATCCTTTTTGTTGTCCTGAATGTCCATACTACTAGTTGATGCCTTATTTTTTCTGCACGGGGTAATTTTAACTAGATTATGGTCACTTGTATCTAGGCAATTTATAATTTTTTAGGTCAGTGATTCATTCATCTTTGTCCATCAGAATGAGGTCAGGTACTGAGTTTCCCAGTATGAGGCGCATGATTTTCTGTAGTAAGGTATTGTCAGCTATTATTTTTAGACTCTCTAAGGGTGCTTGTTATTGGCCACATGAACTGTCCAGGAAATGTCCTTATGTGTTCTTTTAAGGTAATACACGATTCCACTATTAACTGTCTTGTTACATGAAGAACAGGATTTTTAAATCAATTTAGACTTAATTCAATATTATTGGGCCAGTACATTAATCAAATAGCAATCTTGGAAAAAGTACAACAAAAAAATTAACTGTAATCTCTTGGTGCCAGAGGGTCGGTGCTCCCACAGTTAAGTGCTGATGCATTTGCCATTGCTACTGTGAAGTCAACCCTTGGGTGCCACAGAGGCATATTAACCTAAAATAGCCTGATGCACTGTTTCTCAGCCTGAGAGCTGCAGCACAAGGCTAGTCACAATGGATTTATCATGAGGCTGTGGCCTATTTCTGCTAATTCATAGCAAAAGGAATCCTTTCTGTTATGGCAGTGATGCTGTGATTGCCCCTCTCACTGCTTCCCATAAGCCCTTATGAGTTTCAAATGCCTTTGATACAAGATTCAGAGAGTGAAGAGAGGTGTGTATTGTCATTGGACTTAAACAAACCTTAAGGTCCCTTCCAATCCCATGATTCTATGATCACCAACACATCCAAATTGCTGGTCAAGATATCTGGACTCTCTCTCAAATTTAGGCATCTGGTTATCCAATATTTACTCCTCTTCTTCAGTTCTCCAGTCTTTTGTACTTCATGTGCTGGAGCAACAAATCTAACACCAGACAATTTTGTGTTGTAAAACTCAGTAAAGCAAACCAGTCAAATGTGACTCCTTGGCTGAAACGTAAAACTGAAATCCTGTGAAGTGACTCAGATGCCCACAAACTCAGTAACTGTCAGACTCCAAGGCAGAAAGCAGGCCAGTTCAAACAATGCTGCCTTTAATGCTGTTTTTCCATCCCTCTCCCAGATCACTGGGATTGGAAGGGACCTCAGAAAAGGATCATGGTCACTGGCCAGCTACACAGTCAATATGAGAGCAGTCCTTTCCCCCTCTTCCTCCTCCCTCATTTTACTTTCTATTTCCCTGCAGGCAAGCCCAGTTTGAGCTTTGAAACTTAAAATATTTCAAAACTTTTGAAATGTTTCAACTGCCCTTGTTTCATTTTGAGGCTGTTATAAAGCCCTTCGTTTCATTTTGATTTCACTGTTTCAAGCTCAAAACAAATCGACACAGTGTCAAAATGAAACAACTGGTGAAATTTTGCACAGCCCTACTTGTTATATCATGCTAAAATGTTTCATTTTGACATTTTTTCTAAAAACATTTTTCATTTTCTTGCAATATTTCAAAACTGAGTTTATCTTAATTTAATTTGGAAAGCAAGGTTTAAGAAAGCCTTCAAATCTTAAATTTTTCAGTTTGTGTTAAGTAAAATCTTTTCATTTCCCTCAAAATGGCTTAGGGGAGCTTTTATTTTTTTTTAGGATAACAAATATAAATTAGTTTTGTGTTGACCAAATGCAATAAAAATTATAATAAAATTTGAGTATGTTCAGAAATCCAGAAAAAAAATCAGTTATTTGCATAGATTTTGATAGGGGGCATTGGAAAATTAGGAGCTTTGAATACTCATAAAAGACTCAGGTCTATTCCAAGTGTAGCAGAAAACTCAAATCCTACAGCTGGCAGTCTAAGTGGCCTTGGTACTCATTGGAATGGAGAAGGTCAATGTTGAATTCTGATTCCTGTACTGTAGCTTTTTATCCCAAGGTGTCCAGAGGAATTACAGAAAGCCCCAAGAGAGAAATTCAATAGAATTTTGAACATCTGGAGGAAATGAATTTGAAGTTGAAAACATAAAAATGTCATCACTTGTAATTGTTTGGTTGTAGTGGTAGAATTGGTAGCTTGTCTGACATCAGGATAACACAAGGTTTGTGAGTTCATCATTGATTTTAAGTACTTGCATGCTATGGGCCAATTTTTTACTGCACTTATGCTCTGCTCAGCACAGCTCTCAGGGGAGCTCTAAATGAGACCATTGTATAGAATTCTTCCCCCATCCCCCCCCCAAAATTCTCTTCTCTGGGAGTAAAGGGAATGAGACCAGAGGAACAGGATCTAGTTCTGGCACAGATACAGGACCAGGGACTTCCATATTGGACAGTTCTCATCCTTTTATACAGCCTGAGTAGTGCAAAGTACCTGAACTGAAAATCCAGCCCCTTTATTTGCAAGAGGACGAATTAAAATAAAATAAATAAAATAAAAATAAACCCACCAAAGTCCTCCTATTTGCAAAAGCCTTCACATACTTAAGTTTATTTTAATGAAAGACGGTAACTGTACAATGCTTGTCAAAACCTATGGATCCCACCCCACCATATGCTTTCCTTTGCCCCCACACAGTCTTTTCTACTCTTTCTTACTGTGGTGTTTTTGAAGCTTAAATCTCACTATGTTACTTTGCAGCTACTTGGAATTTATGGACTCAGTCTCACTTTCTTACTAAGTCAGGACATTTTTACAGCCTGCGTGATTAGTTACGTTTGCCACCATTCACTGAGTCACAGCACCTTTTTTTTATTTAAAGAGAATCAAAAATAGTTATTGCTGATGGAAGCACAGCTGTGTGACACAGTCATTGCAGTCCTCAGGTTATGAAACAGATATTACATTCAGACAGGAGAAATTCAGGCTTCAACTAAAAGTTCAGGAGGCTTATAACTGAGTCTGCTGATCTGGGTCATTGAACAACGTATGGGAACTGTCAGAAAATGTACAGGATGGTTGTTAATGCACTAGGGATTTGATGAAAAAATGATAAGGTAAAAGAAAAAGTATCGTAGAGGATCACTGAGTACATGGGATACATCTGTAAAACAATTCTGATATAAAACCTGGTTGTGTCATACATCCATCAGGCACTTTGGTTGAAACAAATATAATATGTCTCTTGATTCATAGCATTGCTTATGCATGTGCTTAGCTTTAATTATAGAAATAACTGCACTAAACAAAACTTTGACTCAGAAAAATACCTGCATATTCTTAACAGACTTTGAAAGTAATTTAAAATATATTTTGATAGAATTTCAAGAAGCAAATTAATTTCCTCTCCCTGTCCCTCCTTCCCCCTCCTGCTACTTCTGTCATGTGGAATCAATGTCTTCTGATATGTAGTCACCTTTAGATCCATATCACATACTTCAGTTCAACTTATATCTGGTCTTAGTTTCCACATCAATTTTTTTTATCTATGTTAGATCCTAGGGGCAATTTTAATTGAACAACTTTCTATCAGGTGTATATTTAATAATATGAAATATCACTATGCTTTGAATGCTTCAGATCAGAAAGGCATATATTCTAAACGTACAAAAGAAATCTTGTAATTACAATCTCCTGACATTGGGTGCTTTTGATTCCTGTAAATTATAGATTTAAGATGATTAGTTAGTCACCAGTGTCTCATATTTCGAAGAGTAATCCCCCATTTTTGTCATTCATTTTCATGATAATGTGAAAAAAAATATTTTTCTCAACTTCTGAAAATGTGTTTTCCTAAAGAAGGAAAAGGAAATCAGGAAGCTAATGCAGAAGTTTAAGAAATTTCTGGGAAGAGTGTTCATTGTTCAAACCTAGAAATGATACAGAATTTAGATTTTCAAAGGGTAATATGTAGTTAGAGTCCAGATTGTAAGAACTTGATCCCTTGGATATGCAACACCAGCTTTGTTCACCAGAAAGAGAATTCCTGATTTTTTGGAAGCTTTCATAGGAAAATGAAGAAATCACTTGTTGCAAAACTAGAAATTGAGAAATTGTTAACGCAAAACTGGAAAGAGATTGAAAATTGACTTAATTCAGGATTGCAACTTTTAGGGACTAACCATATGAAACTAGCTCATGAAGTGGTATTCTAGTATTCTGTGGGGCAGAAGTGTACTGTTACCCAGTGTGTCCACAGGTGACATATAGTGGAATGACCTTCAGGGAAGGTTAGCTGTAAAATAAGCAGGGGTAGGTCTGACAAATAAGCCATCATGGACCAAGTAGCGGCAGCACCACCAGAATGTCTTGAAGATAGCAGATGGCAATGGTTTTCCTCCTGAAAGGCCAATATAGTCTGCCCAGCCCCCAGCTATGAGTCTACAAGTTCTCAACAGCAGAGCAGGCAGAAAAAGATGTTAAAATCTCAACAGCTGTGAAGGTGGATGAGGCTGCAGCAGAATGAGATCCCCAGTTGGCTTGGTCTCCTTGCAAGTGGATCAAAGTCCCATTCTTTCAAGAGTTATGTGGAAGCTGATGGGCAGCAGCTTTTCCACAATAAAGAAGTCATGCACAGGTGTCTTCCATGCCAATACATTCCTCAAGCCTTTTAGCAACCAGCTAATGTTGATGGGAACATGATTGTGAGGCCTGGAAGCTGCTAGTTGTGAACTGGTACAAAGACAGCAGTTACAAGAAGGTTGTCTAGCACTCGGATGAAACAGGAGTGCAGTTCGGCAGCTGTAACTGAGTAGCCCTCTTCAGGATCTGCTATGTTCACCCTACCTGGGGAGGCAGCTAGAAAAGGTGTCCTAAACATAGCCTGTCTAATACAGTATTCTGTATTTCTTCATGACTGGATAGCCGTGTCCAGTGAGATGACCTTTGCTGTGGTTGAAAATACCATCGAAGATGCATCATTATTTTTGGGACCTGAAACATCAGGACTTATGGGGAGATGGGCAGTTCAGAGAACATGGAGATGGCTATACCTTTTTCAGGAAGGGTAAACAGGAAGGAAATTGCTGACTTCACGGAGTTGGCTTTGCCATTAAGAATGAACTCATAAACCAACTCAATGAGTCCCTTATTGGAATTAATGAGTGCCTCATGATTCTCCATTTTAAAGTGGCAGGGAGCCAACATGCCACTCTCATCAGCATATATTCCCTGACTCTTGACGCAGCTGATGAAACCAAGGAGGAATTTTATGTCAACCTTGACCAAGTCCTTTCTGATGTTCTGGAGGAAGACAGACTTATTCTTTTTAGTGATTTCAATCCCAGAGTCAGAAGGGACTCGAACCTCTGGAATGGAACAATTGGCAAGGAAGAAGTAGGAAAGGTCTGCTCTAATAGCATCATCCTATTGACCAAATGCATGGTACATAGACTATCACCAACATTCTGTTCCACCAGAAAAACAGGGACAAGACATCATGGCAACATCCACTATCAAGGCACCTGATTGACTAAGTCATCATCCATGAGCGGGATCACAAAGATGCCTGCATCACTCAAGCTATGGTAGGAGCTGATGATTTCCTGACTGATCACTGGCTTATCCTCTTAGTTATGTCCAGGAATCCAGGTTTTCCATTTTCCGTGGAAAAACAGAGAAAACTATGGATTTTCCCCTTTACTGGAGGAAAACATGGATCTCTCATTGTACCAGAGAAACCAGTAGAATTTGCAGTTTTGCAAAGAGCTCCCTGCAGGCTTGCAGAGAGGGAGCAGGAGGAGGGCGGTCAGGCAGGGGGTGCCATGTGCATGTATATGGGGCACAGACCTCCCCTGCCTCCTGGGAGTGCACAGGGTGGTGGGGACCTGCCCTCCCCCAACCTGAGCATGCAGCAGGCAGGCAGAAAGCAGTAGGCATGCAGGGGGAAGCCAGGCTCCATGCTCTGCTCTGCTGCAGCAGCCCCCACCTTCCACTGGGGACAGGGCACTGTGGACCCAGGTCTCTGGCCCTGTAGACCTAGCAGATGGGGGCCCCTTCTGGCAGGGCTGGCGGGGGGCAGGGGGCTGTGGTTGGGGGGTGAGGGGAACCAGCAGTGCTGTGGGGCCTGTGGGGGCTATGGGAGGAGAGTGAGGGGCACAAGCAGGGCCAGGGAGCTGTAGGGGTGGGGAGTGAGGGGCATGAGCATGGAAAGGGGGCTGCGTGGGGGTGAGGGGTACCAGCAAGGCTGGAGAGGGCTGTAGGAGTGAGTGAGGGGCCTTTCATTTTAATCACAGATTTGGGGCATTTTATCAAAGAATTTTCAGTTTTTTATCAGGGAAAACCAGGATCACTGGTTACATCACCCAGACTGGTTCCAAATGGTGGCTGCAGCAGAAGCAAAGACAACAGAGGATCAACACTGAAGGATTCAAGGACTCAAGCAAGTGTGATCTCTTCCACTAGTGCCTCAATGAAAAACTGAATGTGGAATGATGAAAAAATCCCAGGTGACCTCAAGGATACCATGATTATAACAATATTAAAAAAAGAAGACAAGTCCAACTGTGGAAACTACAGAGGGATCATCTTGCTGTCCATCACAGGAAAGATTATTGCAAAAACCCTACTGACCCAACTCCTTCCACTTCCTGAAGAACTCATCTCAGAATCTCAGTGTGGGTTTAGGGCACTACGAGTCACAACTGACCTGATCTTCACAGCTCACCAGATGCAGCAGAAATGTCAGGAGCAACATAAGCCTCTCTAGATGGCCTTCTTTGACATCACAAAAGCTTCCAAGTCATCTGAGAAGTGTTGTGAAGGTTCCTTCTGAAATCTGGATGCCCTCTGAAATTTTTCACCATTCTTTACCTGCTCCATGACAGTATGTGAGTGGTTTTTCTCATTAATAGATCTATCACAGATCCCTTTGAAGTTAAATGGGAGTTAAGCAAGGCTGCATCATTGCTCCAACACTTGTCTTAATACTCTTTGCAACTGACCACCAATAAGCTTCCAACTGAAGTGGAGCTGAATTACTGAATGGATGATAAGCTGTTTAACTTCAGCCTACTCTGAGCCAAGACCAAGACCAGCTGGACCACAATCATTGAGCTCCAGTACGCTGGTAATGCTGTAGTTTGTGCTCACTCAGAAGCAGACCTTCAGGCAATTGTCAACATCTTTATTGAGACATACAAGAAAATGGAACTGATGCTTAAGTTTTGGAAGGCTAAGGTCCTGCACCAACAATCTCCTAATGAACAGTCCCCAGGTCTGGTAATCCAGATCCATGATGAGACTCTGGAGAATATTGAGTATTTCCTCTACCTTGGAAGCCATCTCTTGCAGAAAGCTACACTGATGAAGAAGTCTAACATTACCTGAAATGTGCAAGTGCAGCCTTTGGACACCTGAAGAAATGGGTGCTTGAAGATTGTAACATCAGATCCAAAGCCAAGCTCATGTTTTATCAAGCAGTTGTGATCCCCACCTAGCTATATGGAGCTGAGTCATGGATAATGTACAGGAGACATCTACAGTTGTTGGAGAAGTTTTAGGGGGTAGGTGCATAATGGTTGTGACCAGCACCTGTCTGATGTCTTACCAGAATGAATCATCAAGGTACAGGACAGTACCACCACTACCAATTTCCAATGTTCTGTTCTTTCCTGCGATGCCTTGTTCTTCTCTTTAATATTGGGAGCTGTATGTGTGGGTTGGTGAATGTCCAGGTTGGTGCTCTTGGAGGATTCTCTTTGTGGGGCTACACCTCCTCTTACACCCTGCCTTTACCACTTCCAGGATGATACTCACCTGTGCTTGGATCTCATGTTGCCCAAATATGCCACTGAAGATTAACTGCTGGCTTTCCCAATATCAGTTTCTATGAGTTTAAATCAATTCATTTGGGTTCTAGGAGAACATCCTCAAATCAATCCATAGCAGGTGCATGGGTCAATCTATTTTAATAAGTCCATTTAGAGTCCTTAATGCAGTAAACCTAAATCAATTCATCCCCAGGTTCATGGATCATCAATCCCAAACAGTTCAATGAGGGTCCATGAGACCATTAACTTAAATCAATTCAACCCAGGTTCATGGGCCAATCAATCTGGGCAAGTTCAATAAGGGTCCATAAGACAATTAACTTAAATCAATTAAACTTAGGTTTATGGGTCAAATTACTTGACTCCCTTGCAGGGTTTAACAGCCCTGCCTGAATGTCCGTTCCACCCTGGCTTAGCTTCTAAGGGTCAAGGTCAATGGGCTTTACAAGGAGGGAGCTCTCCCTCCTGCCACTGTCCCCAGCACAGTGAGAGAGAAGCACATACAAAAAAGGAAAAAAAAATGGAAAAAAAAAAACAATCAAAGAGGGGCAAGTGCTCCTGTGGCAATTCTTTCTTCCTGCCTCTTTCCTTTTGTTTGCTTGCCTCTGTCTTTGCTGCTTCAGTCCATGTGCAGCTGGACTAGGGCAGTTCCCCGGTGCAGTGTGTCCTGGGTTCTCTCAGTGGTCCCCTGACAACTCTGGCCAGTGGGCCCACTCTTTTCATTCACAGATAGCCGTGGGATGTAGCTGTGGGATGTGGCCAGCTGAGAAGGCTTCTGGCATCCCGTATCTCTTCTCTCTCGGTATACTCTCCTGGCTGCCCCTCTCAGGGGCCAGAAATACCCATCTTCACGCTCTCTATGCCAATCCAAAAGGAGCACATGCTGTGGAAATGCAACAGTGCTCTCAATGTTCCAGAGGGGCCTTTTTCTGCACCTGCAATAAGTGTCCCTCATTTGGGATTCCCAGGGCTTTCTCCTCACCTCACTCTCTCCCCCTCACAGAAGTACCGTTAGTGCTGCCTCCAGAAGATCCTCCAAATCCAGTGGGAAGAGAGAGACACCAATGTTAGCATCCTCCTGCAAGCAAATACCACAAGTATTGAGTCAAAAATCATTCAGCATCAACTTCATCTGGATGTCTGACTCCCAGTGGTGGATTTATGGTTAGTGGGGTCCTGTGATCCAAGCAGGGTGCAGGGCCACATCTCCTGTGCCACAGCACGTCTGCAGGGGAAATAACACTGCACACCAGCCACAGGGGAGGGGTAGTGGCTGGAATTTCCAGCTGGAATGGCCGAAGACACCCACAACACACTGAATGGGATGAAGGGCCACAAACCAAATGTGGGAAGCTCTCTGGTGGCAGTGGCAGTGTCGGCAGCAGGGCCCCCAGTCGTTGGGGGCCTGGTGCCACCACATGGTTTGTTTCATGATAAATCTGCCACTGCTTTCTCCAGACTTCCAAAGCAAGTTTTTTTCTCCTAGCTCAGCCAATGTGTACACTCAAGAGGAGAGCAGAAAAAGCACTTCAGGGACATCCTCAAGGCCAACCTAAAAAAAATACAACAATAATATCAACTCATGGGGGACTATCATGCAAGACTGCCTCAAATGGAGGAAGAGTGTTACAGGGATCACAGTAGTTTGAAACCTCATAGATCCATAGATTCTTAGATTGTAAGGCTGGAAGGGACATCAGAAGATCATCAGGGCCATCTCCTTGCACAAAGCAGGAAAGACAACTGGGGTCAGGTGACCCCAGCAAGGTGATCGTCCAGTCTCCTCTTGATTTCGAGGGTAGTTGATTGCACCACCTCTGGAGGGAGCTTATTCCACAGTCTGGACACCCTAGCTATGAAGAAGTTTTTCCTAATGTTGAGCCTGAAATGGTCTTCCAGGAGTTTGTGGCCATTAATCCTAGTTTTCCCCAAGGATGTCCTGGTGAACAGTTGTTCACTGAGCCCTCAATGTACTCCCCTGATGTAGCAGTAAGCTGCTACCAAGTCTCCTCTCAGCCTTCTCTTTTCCAGGCTGAAGAATCTCAGATCCCTCAGCCTTTCCTCGTATAGCTTGCTGTGCATGTCTCTGATAATATGGGTGGCCCTTCTCTGGACTTTCTCAATCTTTACCATGACCTTGTTAAAGTGTGGTACAGGACACAGTACTCCAGCTGAGGTTGTGCTGTGCATGTCTCTGATAATATGGGTGGCCCTTCTCTGGACTTTCTCAATCTTTACCATGACCTTGTTAAAGTGTGGTACAGGACACAGTACTCCAGGAGTATTATTAGCCCTTCTGGCAACAGCATTGCACTGCCAGCTCATATTCATACTGTGGTCTATTATTACCCCCAAGTGCCTTTCATTTGTAGTGCTGGTCAGTTTGGCACCACCAAGCCTGTTGGTGTGTAGGGGTTGTTCATCCCCAGGTGGAGCACTTTACAGTTCTCAATGTTAAACTTCATCTGATTTCTATCCACCCAACTTGCTAACCTATATAGATCCACCTGTATCTCTAGCCTATCTTCAAGCATGACCACGCCTCCCCATAACTTGGTGTTGTCTGTGAACTTGGCCAGTTAGCTCTTCACCCCCACATCCAAATCATTGATAAAAATGTTGAAAAGTACTGGACCAAGCACCCACCCCTGTGTGACACTGCTGGCCACTTCTCACCAGGACAACACAGATCCATTCATTAGGACTTTCTGGGTCCTACGCCACAGCCAGCTTCCTACCCACCTAACTGTCTCACAGTTAAGTCCACAATCCTCCAATTTTCTCACAAGAAAGTTGTGGGATACCAGATCAAAAGCTTTTTGGATATCAAGGTATGCAATGTCAACCTCTTCTCTCTTATCCAGGTAGATAATAAAAGGAGATGAGGTTGGTAAGAGAAGACCTGCCCAAAGTGAAGCCATGGTGGCTGTCATTCAGCTGCCTGTCTACTTTCTGCAAGCATATCACACCTAGACTCTTTAATGTATTTTTCCAGGATTTTCCCTGGGATAGAAGTTAGGCTAATTGGCCTATAGTTACCTGGGTCCTCCCTCTTCCCATTCTTGAAGCTGGGCACAACGTTGGCCCTCTTCCAGTCCTCAGGGACCTTCCTGGAGCACCATGAGTTTTGGAAGAGATTCACCAGGGGTTCCATGATTATTTTGGCCAGCTCCTTCAACTCTCTTGGATGGTGTTCATCCAGTCCTGCTGACTTATATACGTCTAATTTTTTGAAATTGGTCACACACCAGTTCTATAGCAATAGTAAGAAGGCAGTCAATCCTGCCCTGCTCATTCTGTACCCTATCTGGCACGATTTTCCCCTTAACCTGGTGAAATACCAAAGCAAAGTAGTCATACAGGAGTTCAGTTTTCTCCTGAGTGCTCGTAACCAGCTGTCTTGAGTTGCTGAGCAATAGCCCTACACTCCTATTTCTTTTCCTCCTGTTCCCTGCATACCTAAAGAAGGACTTCTTGTTGTCCTTGGTTCACCTTGATAATTTAAGTTCAGTCACCACTTTAGCTTTTCTAATCTGTTCTCTACAAGTACAGGCCATTGTTGTATAGTTCTCCTTGGGGCTTGTCCCAAAATTCCATTGTCTGTACACCTCTTTCTTCTTTCTTAGGAGGACTGTGATTTCCCTGTTTAGCCAAGAGGGCTTCCCAGCTCTTTTGGTACCTTTCCTCCACATGGGAATGGACTTCCTTTATGATTCAAGGACTGTGTCCTTAAGGAATGACCACTCTTCATGCACTCTTTTGTCTTTGGTTCCCTGGTCCCTCAGCACTACCCCTGGTCCCTCAGCACTATTCCAAAACAAGAGGGAGCTGCTTTTCACCCTTATCCCATTACATTGGGACTCTCCAGAGACAGTAGAGATCTCTGGTGCAGATCACCACTTTTACCCATGTTAGTCTCCCTTCTGTGAGACTAAACATACGCAGAATGGCAGTAATCCACATTCTGGCATCTGTTTTACTAATTGATTAGATCTCAGACCCAATATCTTAGTAGTAAATTTAACCAATGAACATTTAGCTGGTCAAATTAGAAAAAAAAAAAAAACCAAGATTCAACTTTGGTATGATGAAGAAATCCTCTGCATATTTAACTGTCAGGAATAAAGAGACTGAAAGGAAAATCAGTGATATAATAATCTTCAACATATGTCTGGTATTGTTTGATATTTCCTAGTACAATGGGGTCTAGTACAGGGCCTAAACACCAGGGCTCATGACTTAGACTTGAAGACAGGATATAAATGCACCCTTATAGACTAACTAAAAAAGGTATATATAGAGAGAGCACAAGCTTTTGTGAACCCAAATTCACTGCTTCAAATTTAGGCTTTTGACACCAGAGATCAAATGTGCATAATATTGGCAATATGGCCCTATGCACAGTTCCAAAACCTAAAACTAATGTTAACAATGGACTTCTGGCTACCCAAATTTATCAATCATGTCCTTTATCTCCTCTATTAACTGACTTAGTAATTAAACAGCAGAATACTAGAATCCTTCTTCTTCAGCAAGCCCTCACAGTTGATGATGATTGTCTTCCACGATTGTCTTACCTGTGTGTCTGAAAATGGCTGATGAGGTCTATCTGGAATTGACAGACTCTACTGAAGATTGAACATGTGTTTCCATAGGGGGTGAGCGGTGGTGGATTTTTGATTTGGTCCATGACATGCTGTTTCTGCTGCTCCCACTTTTCTACCTCCTGTTGTTGTCCTTCCTTCCTGACCTGCATCAAAGAGCTCCTGGCTCAGGAGCTGCATGGCCAACCAGAGGTAATGCTGTCTTATACTTGATTCTGGCCAAAGGAGACAACTTGGTAACTGACTTAAATATAGAGAGTAGCCTGGGTGACAGTGACTATGAAACCATTACATTCACTGTCCATCACAAGGCAGACACATCAGATAGCGGAGTTGAAGTTTTGGACTTAAAAAATGCAAATTTCAACAAGCTCAGGTCACTAGTAGGGAGTGCTTGTGCTGCTCACTGTAGTCCCTACAATGTGTTTTTATCTCTTATAATGATTTATATTTCTGGTACTTATGTTCTTATTTCTATTGTGCTGGGTTTGTCATTCCTCTTAGGAGTAGCTTTTCATTCCCCCTTTCAGCCAACATTCAATTGCTGGATTTTTTCCCTTTTAAATTCAACACCCCTTAGGTTTTACAGTCAAAGCCAATTGAACCTAAAAAATGCATGGAATCATCACCCTATGAGGGTATTTCTATGTGGTCCTGTCATGGTCTGACTTAATGCCAGGGCCTGTTTGAACATTTGTATTTCAATATAGGTCAAAAGTATAATATATGTCATGCAGGGAACAGACTGACTTTTTCAATCAGGGACCTGATCCATCTCCTGTTGAAGTCAGTGGAAGCAGGAGTTGGTGCCAAGTGAGGAAGGAACAGATTTTCATTACTAATAAACTTTGATGAAGTACTCATCTTTTCTTCTCTTTACTTCTCTTAAATCATCTCTTAAATCACAAAGGAGAAAGCCCCACATAATTCCCCCCTAAAATCAATAATTGCTGCATTAAAAGAAAATAAAACTACAAGCACATTTACAGTAAGCCAACAATAAAGACAATTAGGCATGGCTATTTGGGATGATAAAAAGAATTGATTGGAGCAGATGGAAGCAGATCTCTTCAGGAAATTAACAGCTTCATCGGCCTACATATTGTTCTTATAATTTAAAATAAAAGCATCTAATAAATTCACAGTATAAGAGTAGGTACTAGACCAAAGAATAAATACTGAACCCTACCATATAACAGCAGCCCTGGACTTCAGGAGGGCAGATTTCAATGAGGTAAGGAGAATACTTGGGGAGACACTGAGGTCCTGGAGGGGAGGGGAGTCGGGTGTCCAAGAAAAGTGGCCGTTCCTTAAAGAGACGATCCTCCATGCCCAAAGGGAGGTAATCCCAACATGGATCAAAGGGGGCAAGAGGGCACAAAAGCCCCCATAGCTCACCAAAAGCATCTGGGAATGTCTCCTACCTCAAAAGGAGGCATACACCCAATGGAAGGGAGGGGCCATCACCAAAGAGGACTATACCTTTGTTGCTTGGGGCTGTAATGGGGCGGTCAGGAAGGCCAAAGTAATGATGGAACTGGGACTAGCTACCTGGATCAAGGACAACAAGAAGTCCTTTTTTAAATACACAGGGGGTAAAAAGAAGGTACCGGGTAACATGGGGCCTCTGCAGGGCACACTAGGAAATCTGGTCATCACACCAGACAGCAAAGCTAACCTATTTAACAATTTCTTTGCCTTCATTTTTCTGAGCAGGG
>NW_005841867.1:2622387-2643049 GCF_000455745.1 Alligator sinensis | reverse complement strand
GGCGGTGGCAGTGTCGGCAGCAGGGCCCCCAGTCGTTGGGGGCCTGGTGCCACCACATGGTTTGTTTCATGATAAATCTGCCACTGCTTTCTCCAGACTTCCAAAGCAAGTTTTTTTCTCCTAGCTCAGCCAATGTGTACACTCAAGAGGAGAGCAGAAAAAGCACTTCAGGGACATCCTCAAGGCCAACCTAAAAAAAATACAACAATAATATCAACTCATGGGGGACTATCATGCAAGACTGCCTCAAATGGAGGAAGAGTGTTACAGGGATCACAGTAGTTTGAAACCTCATAGATCCATAGATTCTTAGATTGTAAGGCTGGAAGGGACATCAGAAGATCATCAGGGCCATCTCCTTGCACAAAGCAGGAAAGACAACTGGGGTCAGGTGACCCCAGCAAGGTGATCGTCCAGTCTCCTCTTGATTTCGAGGGTAGTTGATTGCACCACCTCTGGAGGGAGCTTATTCTACAGTCTGGACTCCCTATAACTGTGAAGAAGTTTTTCCTAATGTTGAGCCTGAAATGGTCTTCCAGGAGTTTGTGGCCATTAATCCTAGTTTTCCCCAAGGATGTCCTGGTGAACAGTTGTTCACTGAGCCCTCAATGTACTCCCCTGATGTAGCAGTAAGCTGCTACCAAGTCTCCTCTCAGCCTTCTCTTTTCCAGGCTGAAGAATCTCAGATCCCTCAGCCTTTCCTCGTATAGCTTGCTGTGCATGTCTCTGATAATATGGGTGGCCCTTCTCTGGACTTTCTCAATCTTTACCATGACCTTGTTAAAGTGTGGTACAGGACACAGTACTCCAGCTGAGGTTGCACCAATGCTGAGTAGAGTGGAAAAATCACTTCCTCAGTTTTGCTGGAAATGCATCAATTGATGCATGCCAGAGTATTATTAGCCCTTCTGGCAACAGCATTGCACTGCCAGCTCATATTCATACTGTGGTCTATTATTACCCCCAAGTGCCTTTCATTTGTAGTGCTGGTCAGTTTGGCACCACCAAGCCTGTTGGTGTGTAGGGGTTGTTCATCCCCAGGTGGAGCACTTTACAGTTCTCAATGTTAAACTTCATCTGATTTCTATCCACCCAACTTGCTAACCTATATAGATCCACCTGTATCTCTAGCCTATCTTCAAGCATGACCACGCCTCCCCATAACTTGGTGTTGTCTGTGAACTTGGCCAGTTAGCTCTTCACCCCCACATCCAAATCATTGATAAAAATGTTGAAAAGTACTGGACCAAGCACCCACCCCTGTGTGACACTGCTGGCCACTTCTCACCAGGACAACACAGATCCATTCATTAGGACTTTCTGGGTCCTACGCCACAGCCAGCTTCCTACCCACCTAACTGTCTCACAGTTAAGTCCACAATCCTCCAATTTTCTCACAAGAAAGTTGTGGGATACCAGATCAAAAGCTTTTTGGATATCAAGGTATGCAATGTCAACCTCTTCTCTCTTATCCAGGTAGATAATAAAAGGAGATGAGGTTGGTAAGAGAAGACCTGCCCAAAGTGAAGCCATGGTGGCTGTCATTCAGCTGCCTGTCTACTTTCTGCAAGCATATCACACCTAGACTCTTTAATGTATTTTTCCAGGATTTTCCCTGGGATAGAAGTTAGGCTAATTGGCCTATAGTTACCTGGGTCCTCCCTCTTCCCATTCTTGAAGCTGGGCACAACGTTGGCCCTCTTCCAGTCCTCAGGGACCTTCCTGGAGCACCATGAGTTTTGGAAGAGATTCACCAGGGGTTCCATGATTATTTTGGCCAGCTCCTTCAACTCTCTTGGATGGTGTTCATCCAGTCCTGCTGACTTATATACGTCTAATTTTTTGAAATTGGTCACACACCAGTTCTATAGCAATAGTAAGAAGGCAGTCAATCCTGCCCTGCTCATTCTGTACCCTATCTGGCACGATTTTCCCCTTAACCTGGTGAAATACCAAAGCAAAGTAGTCATACAGGAGTTCAGTTTTCTCCTGAGTGCTCGTAACCAGCTGTCTTGAGTTGCTGAGCAATAGCCCTACACTCCTATTTCTTTTCCTCCTGTTCCCTGCATACCTAAAGAAGGACTTCTTGTTGTCCTTGGTTCACCTTGATAATTTAAGTTCAGTCACCACTTTAGCTTTTCTAATCTGTTCTCTACAAGTACAGGCCATTGTTGTATAGTTCTCCTTGGGGCTTGTCCCAAAATTCCATTGTCTGTACACCTCTTTCTTCTTTCTTAGGAGGACTGTGATTTCCCTGTTTAGCCAAGAGGGCTTCCCAGCTCTTTTGGTACCTTTCCTCCACATGGGAATGGACTTCCTTTATGATTCAAGGACTGTGTCCTTAAGGAATGACCACTCTTCATGCACTCTTTTGTCTTTGGTTCCCTGGTCCCTCAGCACTACCCCTGGTCCCTCAGCACTATTCCAAAACAAGAGGGAGCTGCTTTTCACCCTTATCCCATTACATTGGGACTCTCCAGAGACAGTAGAGATCTCTGGTGCAGATCACCACTTTTACCCATGTTAGTCTCCCTTCTGTGAGACTAAACATACGCAGAATGGCAGTAATCCACATTCTGGCATCTGTTTTACTAATTGATTAGATCTCAGACCCAATATCTTAGTAGTAAATTTAACCAATGAACATTTAGCTGGTCAAATTAGAAAAAAAAAAAAAACCAAGATTCAACTTTGGTATGATGAAGAAATCCTCTGCATATTTAACTGTCAGGAATAAAGAGACTGAAAGGAAAATCAGTGATATAATAATCTTCAACATATGTCTGGTATTGTTTGATATTTCCTAGTACAATGGGGTCTAGTACAGGGCCTAAACACCAGGGCTCATGACTTAGACTTGAAGACAGGATATAAATGCACCCTTATAGACTAACTAAAAAAGGTATATATAGAGAGAGCACAAGCTTTTGTGAACCCAAATTCACTGCTTCAAATTTAGGCTTTTGACACCAGAGATCAAATGTGCATAATATTGGCAATATGGCCCTATGCACAGTTCCAAAACCTAAAACTAATGTTAACAATGGACTTCTGGCTACCCAAATTTATCAATCATGTCCTTTATCTCCTCTATTAACTGACTTAGTAATTAAACAGCAGAATACTAGAATCCTTCTTCTTCAGCAAGCCCTCACAGTTGATGATGATTGTCTTCCACGATTGTCTTACCTGTGTGTCTGAAAATGGCTGATGAGGTCTATCTGGAATTGACAGACTCTACTGAAGATTGAACATGTGTTTCCATAGGGGGTGAGCGGTGGTGGATTTTTGATTTGGTCCATGACATGCTGTTTCTGCTGCTCCCACTTTTCTACCTCCTGTTGTTGTCCTTCCTTCCTGACCTGCATCAAAGAGCTCCTGGCTCAGGAGCTGCATGGCCAACCAGAGGTAATGCTGTCTTATACTTGATTCTGGCCAAAGGAGACAACTTGGTAACTGACTTAAATATAGAGAGTAGCCTGGGTGACAGTGACTATGAAACCATTACATTCACTGTCCATCACAAGGCAGACACATCAGATAGCGGAGTTGAAGTTTTGGACTTAAAAAATGCAAATTTCAACAAGCTCAGGTCACTAGTAGGGAGTGCTTGTGCTGCTCACTGTAGTCCCTACAATGTGTTTTTATCTCTTATAATGATTTATATTTCTGGTACTTATGTTCTTATTTCTATTGTGCTGGGTTTGTCATTCCTCTTAGGAGTAGCTTTTCATTCCCCCTTTCAGCCAACATTCAATTGCTGGATTTTTTCCCTTTTAAATTCAACACCCCTTAGGTTTTACAGTCAAAGCCAATTGAACCTAAAAAATGCATGGAATCATCACCCTATGAGGGTATTTCTATGTGGTCCTGTCATGGTCTGACTTAATGCCAGGGCCTGTTTGAACATTTGTATTTCAATATAGGTCAAAAGTATAATATATGTCATGCAGGGAACAGACTGACTTTTTCAATCAGGGACCTGATCCATCTCCTGTTGAAGTCAGTGGAAGCAGGAGTTGGTGCCAAGTGAGGAAGGAACAGATTTTCATTACTAATAAACTTTGATGAAGTACTCATCTTTTCTTCTCTTTACTTCTCTTAAATCATCTCTTAAATCACAAAGGAGAAAGCCCCACATAATTCCCCCCTAAAATCAATAATTGCTGCATTAAAAGAAAATAAAACTACAAGCACATTTACAGTAAGCCAACAATAAAGACAATTAGGCATGGCTATTTGGGATGATAAAAAGAATTGATTGGAGCAGATGGAAGCAGATCTCTTCAGGAAATTAACAGCTTCATCGGCCTACATATTGTTCTTATAATTTAAAATAAAAGCATCTAATAAATTCACAGTATAAGAGTAGGTACTAGACCAAAGAATAAATACTGAACCCTACCATATAACAGCAGCCCTGGACTTCAGGAGGGCAGATTTCAATGAGGTAAGGAGAATACTTGGGGAGACACTGAGGTCCTGGAGGGGAGGGGAGTCGGGTGTCCAAGAAAAGTGGCCGTTCCTTAAAGAGACGATCCTCCATGCCCAAAGGGAGGTAATCCCAACATGGATCAAAGGGGGCAAGAGGGCACAAAAGCCCCCATAGCTCACCAAAAGCATCTGGGAATGTCTCCTACCTCAAAAGGAGGCATACACCCAATGGAAGGGAGGGGCCATCACCAAAGAGGACTATACCTTTGTTGCTTGGGGCTGTAATGGGGCGGTCAGGAAGGCCAAAGTAATGATGGAACTGGGACTAGCTACCTGGATCAAGGACAACAAGAAGTCCTTTTTTAAATACACAGGGGGTAAAAAGAAGGTACCGGGTAACATGGGGCCTCTGCAGGGCACACTAGGAAATCTGGTCATCACACCAGACAGCAAAGCTAACCTATTTAACAATTTCTTTGCCTTCATTTTTCTGAGCAGGGACTGGGTCACCCCCCCCCCCACTGGGACCTCCATAGGCCCCAGGGAAGGTGCACCTAGGCCTAGGGTCAGTGGGGATCTAGTCAGGGAACTTCTGGTGGGACTGGACATATTTAAATCAGCAGGTCCTGATGATCTCCACCCCAGAGTGCTGAGGGAATTAGCGGAGGACATTGTGGGACCCCTGGAATAGCTTTACAAGCACTCATGGTGCTTTGGCATGGTGCCAGAGGACTGGAAAAGGGCCGATGTGGTTCCCATTTTCAAAAAAGGGAGGAAGGAGGACCCAGGAAACTATAGGCCAGTTAGTCTTACCTCGGTCCTGGGTAAGCTTTTTGAGAGAATTATCCTGGCGCATGTCCATGAGGGGCCAGCAGGACACCACGGCTTCATTAGAGGCAGGTCCTGTCAGACCAACCAGGTGGCCTTCTATGACCAGGTCAAAAAATCCTTAGATGCAGGTCTCACAGTGGACGTAGTCTTTCTGGACTTTAGGAAGGCTTTCGACGCTGTCTCTCATCCCATTCTCATTAAGAAAACTAGGAGACTGTGGCATTGATACCTACACAGTCAAATGGGTCACTAGTTGGCTGGAGGGCTGCACCAAGAGAGTGGTGGTGGACAGGTCTTATTCAACCTGGGGGGATGTGGGCAGTGGGATTCCACAGGGCTCAGTCCTCAGGCCTGCACTGTTCAACATCTTCATCAATGACTTAGACAAGGGGGTAAAAAGCACCCTGTTCAAATTCGCAGATGACACTACGATGTGGGGAGAAGTGGGCACGCTAGAAGGGAGGAATAGGCTGCAATTGGACCTGGACAGATTACAGGGGTAGGCAGATGAGAACAGGATGGGTTTCAACACTGAAAAGTGCAAGGTACTGCACCTGGGGAGGCACCTACACGCTGGGGAACTCCCTTCTCATCAGTTCAGAGTCACAAAAGGATCTTGGAGTCATTATTGATGCCAAAATGAACATGGGCCGACAGTGTGGGGATGCGGTCAGGAAGTCTAACTGTACCTTGTCATGCATCCACAGATGCATCTCAAGCAGGTCCAAGGAGGTGATCCTTCCTCTCTATGCAACACTGGTCAGGCTGCAGTTGGAGTATTGCATCCAGTTCTGGGCACTGCACTTCAGAAGGGATGTGGACAACATGTAGAGGGTCCAGAGGAGGGCCACTCGCATGATCAGGGGTCAGCAGGGCAGGCCCTACAAGGGGAGGCTACGGGACCTGAACCTGTTCAGCCTCCACAAGAGAAGGCTGAGAGGGGATCTAGTGGCCATTTTCAAACTAGTCAGGGGGGACTAGCAGGTATTGGGAGAGTCCGTGTTCCCCTGAGCACTACTGTGAGTGACAAGTAATAATGGTCACAAGCTGGCAAAGAGTAGATTCAGGCTAGACATCAGGAGGCGCTACTTCACTGTCAGGGTAGCTAGGAACTGGAACCAACTTCCAAGAGAAGTGGTGCTGGCTTCTGCCCTGGGGGTCTTTAAAAGGAGGCTGGATGAACACCTTGTCGGAGTCGTTTGACCCCAGTATTCTTTCCTGACATGGCAGAGGGTCGGACTTGATGATCTGCTCAGGTCCCTTCTGACCCTACCAACTATGAAACTATGATACAGTTATAATCTTTTGTAACAGTGACTTATATCATATGACTGATGCCAGAAAATAAAGATGATCTCTTATCATTGTTTGTGTTTGTCACATCTGTAAATCATGCAAAAATCTAGGCTTGACTATATTTGATACACCTATCTACATGAAGGGAGCTACTGTTAAAATGGAATTACAGCTTTCCTTTCTTCTACTGGAAATTATTTTGTTTGCATTTAAAATAAAAGCTAGTGAAAAATATATAGAGAAAGATGGAGAAGACAAATAGCAGACCAGAAAAAAAGGAAAGGGAGGAATAAAAGCAGTGATGCTTGATTGAATAAATTACTAAATTCCTTAAGTATGAAACCTTTTCATCTGCCCATCAGTTGTATCTGCAATTATTCCATGAATAGATGTAAAATTAATCAAATACATGTGAGAATTTTAAAATTTCCAATTATTCAGTGATGCATGTTAGTGCATCATTATCTTTGATGATATTATCTGGCTTGGATGAACTACGATGTTAAGCATCTTTTCTCAGATGTTAGTATGTTATGAGAAATTACCTTCTGAACTCAAAGAATGTCTCCTGAATTCAGTTAATATCTTAGTGGTAAGGCCATGCCTGGGTCACATGGCATTGCTTTAGCATGTCAGAAGCATTCTAACTCTCTTTGTTCGACATAAAAATAACTGAAAAATGAATGGATGGCTTCATTTAGATAGAAATAGTGTTATGAATGTAAATGATTTCCATCACAGTCTGAAAAAATGTTAAGATTGGCTTCATGTTGGAGTAATATTGTATCTGTGATGGTCTGTGGGTAGTATTTTTTATTGGACCAACTGCATACCTGAGAGAGATTTAGATAAGCTTCAGGCATAAAGTACCCTTCCTCAGGTCTGAGAAAGAAGCAGACACAGCTTAAATGAAATAGCAAATATAAAAATGTCTTGTGTAAAACACCGTATGTAAATAAAAACAGCCTGTTTAGAGGAATGGTGTAGGGCTCTGAAACAGGAGAAAAGAGATGCTATGGGGAGTAAATAGCAAATGAGAGAAATGCAGAAAGGCTAACCAGATTAATGGAGGAGCAATATCATCTGAGGGTCTCTGCACTTTATGGAGTGCAGAATTAGTAGGTAGATTATAATGAGCCAGAAAGTCAATGTCTCTGTTTAGTCCCTGTTTTTTAGCATTCAGTAAGGTTATGAAATTTTGTCCCTGGGGCTGTCTTCTGAAGGCAGTTTACAAATTTCCCTTGAGCCATGGTTGCAAATGAAATACATTTATTTTACTGACAATCTGCAAACTTTTTTACTGACAGAATTTTTTTTTACTAATATACATTTGTACTGACATTTTAACACAGTATAAAAATAACCCTTCTTCCAGGCCCCAGATGACAATAATGAGGGTTGGGTTCAAATTTGGGGGTTTAACACCAACATTCTAAATCCAGTTCGAGCCCCTTCCCAGAAATGTGGGAAAATAAATTTTGGCTAAGTGTTCTAAAGTGAACAGACTTCCCCACTGACAACCAACATTCAACTGAAACAGGGTTTATTACCATAGAGAAAGGGATAAACACACAACCTTGGAGAAAACTTTAGCCATTAAACATTAAGCAAAACCCAAACAAACAATACTTTCAGTCATGAAGGCCCCCTCTATATGTGCAAGTAAAGGCACAATTGGATCTAATGCATGATCTACAAATTTGTGCTGCCTGCCATGCCACACGTGCGTGACAGGAGGTATAACTGTGGGATCACACATTAAATCCAATTGCACCTTTTTGCCAGTCTAGGGGGAAACCCAATCCTGGGTTCCCCCTGCATTGGCAACAAGCAGGCTCCCATGGCTGGGGGACCTTTTTGATGATAGGCACCTCACAGACTGTCAGTACTGGCTTTGCCATACATGCAACTGTTACCAAAACTCCTGCACCTGAGGGGGCTGTTGGTCTAGGCTGCATGTGTGGCACAGCTGGGACAAAGAGCCTTATCAGCTGTGGAACTCTCAGCCCCAGCAGCCATGGGGTGCTGCTGCAGGCTCCCAGCCATGGTAGTGCAAGGAGCACCCCAAGGTTGGGCGATCACAACAATTGTGATCTCCCAGCTGCTACCTGGAGCATCCCCTGACCCCTGTGGTTGGGAAACTGCATTGGCTGTTATCTCCCAGGCCCAGGGATACATTGTGCTCCCTAACAGTTGGGAGATTGCAGCAACTGTGGTCTCACAGAAGTAGGAATGCCTACATGTGCAAATTAAAGCTGGGTAGAAAGCGGATATAAAGTTATTACACATTTTTGAGCAATAACTTTATAGTTGCTTGGACTTTTTTAAGCATCATAGTTGATTTGCCTGTGTAGCCAGCCTAAATTTATTGCACAATTGACAAGGTAATTGCACAACAGAAATAACATGTAGAGGAGGCCTAGAAAACCAGCCCTGGGGAGCTACCACCTTGCCCAATCCTTTAGGAAGAGATACTCACCCAGGGCTGCATCTGGGGGCTCTACCAGATGCCAGCCAAAAGTAACACCAAGATGGTAAGTCCCAGGCTCACAAACAGTAAACAAGTACCCCAAGCCTCAGAATTTGCATACTGCTGGGGATATACAAAGAAGGAATACACAGTTAGCATATTGAACATAATCATAACCTACATACATAAGCAAGGTTACATCAAGGAAGTGCAAAAATACATACAAACAAGAATTACAGCTAAGAATTATTTGAACCATCCTCAGAATGCTATTTGTGATCACACATTGAAACACCAACATTGTCAACCATTGCATCAGAATTTTGCAATAACTATTTCCCCCTTTTGGCCCCTCCCTTTCTGTCCTGCCTGGTGTCTCAGGCTGCTCAGGTCTGTGGGACACCTCCTATTTCTGAGGTGAACAGCCATTACAGACAGCACAGGCAGACACAGTGACAGCACATAGTTGGGAGGGAGGGTCCTCCTGAGGTGTCCATGGGCTACAAAACTGAAAGAAAGAGCTCCCACAGGTTGCTGTGCTCCCACTCAGACACAAAATGGCACTGCCATGTTCTCTCTGCTTATCCACATTTTTTGCATTCAGTCTCAGTCTGACAACAGATCTTCAATCAAACTCCTGTTTTCTTTCTTTTTTTTTTCTTTTTTTTAAGGAGAGATCCAATTTTAATGGATTTCAAGGACAAGCATTTTTTAGACTCTCCGTAAATTAATGGGCAGTTGGCAACTCTGTCTTGAGCATTAGGGTTGTGAGGTTAGAAAGATAGTTGTTGTTTTATGAAAAGTGTTTTCCTATCCATTTTCACATGCCCTACCCTTAATCTTTAATCCTGTGATTGTTCGTTCTGGTTAATAGTTTTTTTTTTTATATATATATAGTTTCACCCACATAAGTTCCATGAGTACATTTGGTAGACTGGATAAGCTATACCACATTTTGAGATAGATTGTTCGAGAGAATGTTGTCTATTGTGGCAGTGGAGATGAGATGACAGGTTTTCTCTTTATTGTGTGTCCCATTTGGTGTCTTTTGATTAGTGGTAGTTTGCTTCTGATGATGACTTGGGCAAGGTTAGGAGTCTGCTTGAAAGCCAAGAACAGGAGAAGGAGAGTGGGAGTGGAAGTGGGGTGGGAATATTTCTCTCAAGATCTGATCTTTTTTACCATAGGGGCTAGGTACAAACAGTCAAAAACCCAAGGCTGAATCAATTCAGTCTTTACAGAGTAATCTAAAATGCACAGATTAAATTGAAACAGAGGTAAACAGACATTTCCCTCTCATTCAGGAAATACAGTGACATGCTTGCAGTGGCTCAGGCCAGAAGCCGGGGAGCGCTACAGCAGGGCTTTCTGGTTGTGTGTTCACTGGATCTTCCTGCTGCCTGTGAGGTCTCTGAGATTTGCAGTCCAGAATTAAAGCAGCAGGACTATGCAGGGTTGCTCATCACTTCCTCTTCCTGCTTCCAGGTCCCTCTGGGATTTGTAATTCACGGTTGTAGCCAGCAGTAAGTTTGAGCAGGGGAAAGGGGTGTTTAACCCCCTCCCTGGCCCCAGTTCCCAGCCAGGGTTTACCCGGGAGGGGTGAGTAGTCACCCCGCACTCTGTAGACTGGGCTTGCCCCCCCCTACCCATCAGTCAGCCTTCACTGCTCCAGCTAGGGAGCAGAGGGGCAGGGGCTAGCCCTGCTCTATGGAGAAGACAGCACAGTCTAGCACAGGGATGAAAACCATGCTGGGATGCTGGGGGAATGTGATTTAACTTGAACAAAGAAGGTGTCTGGGACAGAAGTTTCATAAACTGGTTTATCTTAAACCAGTTTCAGCCATTTTGAATCTGGTTTATGTGCACTGAGCTTCTATTCTGTTACAGATTTAAATGAGTTCCTGGTCACTTAAGCTAGTTTATGTATAATTTCTATCCCTAGCCAGGCTGTCCTATCTGCCATGTAGATCAAGCTGAGTCTTGAGCTCAGGAAAACTGCTTTGTGACCAAAAGCTTGTCTAAATCTTTCTCAACTAAATAGTTATTCCAGTAAAAGATATCATTCACAAAAACCCATGTTTATTGCAAGATTGTCTTTATAAATCCTAGGGGATTAATGGAGAATCAAAGCAATGTCACAGTCTGGTAAACTGGATACCAGGTGCTATAATTTGCATTCAGCCATCATCAATGGAATAAAACATCAAAGAAATGTTAAGTTTGTGCTATCTATATTTAAACTCCTGACCAATACATTTATTCATGTTGTTGCCTATAAATGAATTAAAACCAAAGTGTTTTTATTATACAGAGGGTCCAAAAGAAAGATACTTCCTTATCAAGATCTCACTCTTTGAGGCAGATATATTCATATGACTCAAACATCTAATAACTAACACTGGTCTGTTTATTTTTTATTTTTGTTTTTTTCTTTGAAAGTGTTGTGAGGATGCATTTTACTGAAACATTTAAAATTGTGTTTTATGCAGCTGTTATGGTAACATTGCAGATTTAGCAGGGAGACTTTATTTATAGAATTATTATTGTTCATTACAACCAAATTGCTTATATCGGTGTTATTACATGTTACTTTTCTAACACGTTAACGGGCTCTTAAAATGGGAGAATCTGTACATTAAGCAGTAAAAGAAGGGCTAAGTACCCTTTTCTTGTTTCAGAGATAGGGTCTTGTTACACTTTACACTGTGACCCACACAAATGTTGATTGGTGCTGGCACTAACCCGAGTTTGGAGCAGTCACACTGCAGACTGGCAGGGGCCTGAAGGACTGAAAGGGAATAATCTCTTTCTCCCATTCCGGGCTTCATTTCTGACCCCCAGGGCTCCCCTGGTTCCCCTCTGTCTTTGAGATCTCCCCTCTGCCCCCTGCCTCCCCCCCACCTCCAGGACATTAGTTACTTGTGGCTGCCTGCACTCTCTCCCAGGGGAGCAGGTAGGGAAGAGTTAACGTGTCCCGCTTCCCTTGTCTCTGTAGCTCATCCCTCTTGTCTCTAGCCATCTGAGGCTCACCCTCCACCCGCCCCCCCAATACTCCCAGTCACTTACAGTTTACCCTTCCCACCCCAGCCCCTCAGGGCTCCCCCACAACCCCCTGGTTTCTCAGGGCTCCTTGTTTACTTGTGCTGATGGCATTGTCTCAGCACCAGGCATGCAAGCAGCAGGCAAGGAGGTGTCTCTGGAATGAGCTAAAGGGCTGCAGCGGGTAAGTGGGAAGCCACAGGGAGCGGTGGGTGAGTAGGCCCCAATCTGGGCTCTATGGAGGGCTGGCTGGGCCCTGATCTGGGCTGAGAGGTGGCAGATGCCAATCCTGGCCTGGGGATCTGGTGGGACCCCAATCCAGGGTGTAAGAGCTGATGGGCCCCCAATCCAGGCAGGAGGGATGGCCAGAGGGCCCTGATCTAGGTGGAGGCCTGGTGGTGGGACTCTGATGTAGGCCAGGGGAGGCTAGTGGGTCCCAATCCAGGCAGGATTGGGACTTTTAGGGCCTGACCCTGGAGCCTACATTGCTCTAGAAATCCATGAAACAAGGCTGGCATGGACCAGACTTGTGACTCCTAGCCATGCCTCTGCTCACAAGCCCTCTAGGGCAGGGGTGGGCAATTATTTCGGACAGAGGGCCGCTTACTAAGTTTTGGCAAGCCATCAAGGGCTGTATGACAGGCAGCCAGCGGCAGATAAATATTAATTTTCTAAATTTTTTAGGGGCCCCACAGGCTGCATAGAATGGCCTGGAGGGCTGCATCCAGCCCACGGGCCACATTTTGCCCACCCCTGGTCTAAGGACATGTCAATGCAGTACTTGTTACAGAGGGAAACACTGGCGCAAAGTTACACGTCTACCAGAGGAGGAGATGCTACGTATTGTGGTTTTTTCATGTAAATTTGTTCCATTTTTCAACAAATCACCACTTCTAAGAGAATCTGTTTCTTTAGAAATTTGGGAGCAGGCAGTATAGGAGTATGTTATTTTTTAAAAAATTGAGGCAGTGTTCAGAGATGCAGCTATTACACATATAAATACTGTATTACTGTTTGTGTTGAGAAGCGTTGTGAAGGCCACATTATACTAGATGCTGAACAAACTGAATAACAAACAGATTGTTCTTTTCTCAGGAAACCCACAACCTAGTTACCAGATGCGAGAGGAAAGGCGATGGAAGAAGCTGATGAGAGCACAAGGAAGCAATAGAATAGTAATGAGCAGTGGCTATAGCATGCCAACTGACTGGCCATTGTAGAGGTTTTTGTTGTTGTCATAGCACAGGTGAGTTATAAGGAAGTGTTGGGACAGGGGCCATGGTGGCTTTGTGGATTCATGTGGGGAACAACTCGCAGCATGAGAGAAAGCTGGTGTTATATTTGTTCTAATTTGTAGCCTAATAATGGTTTCCAGGCTGGCAAAAATACTTAGAGCATCCCACAATGTGTAACTTAAAAAAAAAATTATTTAAGTCAGTCCTATGCTTACAAGGCCCCTATATCTCCCACAGTGGAAAGCTTGGGTGAATACTGCATGGAGTACAGCAGAGTAGGCAGGATCAGGGTAGTGTAATTTGCACCTCTGCATCAGTAGTGATAAATTTGAAATCTTCACATTTTAAGGCATTAATCATATGATCAGTCATTATTATGAGCTTCTTATTTGAAAATCACACTTAATTTAAATTTGTTATGCAATAATTACCCTAGTCTATAATAGCTGCAGCAGCTGAAATTGAAGCAAAAATCTGAAATCCTTCAGTATACTGTAGTTTTATCATTTTAAAACTAGTTATGTTTACAATTTTTAATATAGATATTATTTCTTCAAGCAAGAATGCAAATGGCTCCTGCAGCCCTTTTCTATGTAGTATAGCACTCAACATATTGCTTAACCACAGCCCAGAAATAACATATCTTTATTAAATCTTAAATAAAGGAGCTTATATTTAACTTTACCATTAGCTAAGTATCATCTTGCACCTGAGCATGAGTGGTAGAGAATGAAAAACTGAAAAGGAGTAGAAAACCTAACACTTACCTATTGAAACTTCTCACAGGCTCAGGTTTCTATAGGGAGGTAAATGGAGGGCATTTCTCTGAAACAAGCTCTATTGGATCAGTTCCACATGTTCAGGAAGATTGCCAATACCTTACCCTTAGCCTAGAGATGCCTTCCTTCACAAGGAAACCAATTTTGCTGCATTTATACCCTACTTAATGACTTCATACCATTTCTGCAAAAGTGCTATTGATAACATAAATACTAATGCTTGATATTAAGATTATTTCTCAAAAATAGTTGGAAAGAGACAGGAAGGGACATATTTTTCTAGCATAGAAACAAAAATAATCAGGCAGACTGTTCACAGGAAACAGGGACTACATGTCTGCAGTTATGGGAGGATCTAAGATTTTGAAAAGGGGGTGCAGATGGTGTGGCACATCATCTCATATAATGCAACACATATTTTTCTTCAGTTAAAGAGAAACTAGAATCTTCACTCATGTGAAGTACTATGTTATTCAATTTAAGATCAAAGTGAAAAAATATGTAACTATTGGAATGAGAACTAATTTGCTAGATGATATGTACAGTTTTAAAAATCACAACAAACTGGACAAAAAATAGTCAACATAGTAAAAAGATATAGTGATATTAGTCCTATAGTCATTATAGTTCAATGTAAATCTCTTATTTAGATTCATAAAGCAAAATCTAGTCTTTGAGATCATCTTGACAGTGCCTTTAATACTGCACTGTCAGTCATTTCTACACCTGAGTTAATATTAGTACACCTGAGATTTTTTTTTAACTAGAGCTAAAATCAGTTTGTAGAGCTGAGATAGAAGAGATTTTACCAGCAGTGAATGGCTAACAAACAAGAAATTTCAGAAGAGAGGTCACAGTGAATAGTGAAACATCAGGGTTAAGTACAGTCAAAAAGCCGGAGGCTGAACTGATTCAATCTTTGCAGGTTTCTCTAGCCTGCATAGATTGAATAGATAAGAAATTGAACTGATGCACACATTTCAAACAGAAAAGGCAGCCAGACCCCTGCAGTGGCCTATACCAAAAGATCGGGAGGTGGGGAGGGAGGGCTAGAGCACACCTCTTAGCATGCTGGCCATTGCAGAGAGTAGGGAGGCCTCAGACTCCTGAAGCCATGCTCTCCCAGACAACTGAGCAAGGGCAAGTGGAACCTCCACCTCCGCCCTGCACAGACCCCCAGCTGGGAGCAGCCCCAGAAGGGGAAGAGGGGCAACTATAATTGTGGGGCTTCACTCTGCCCCCCCCCCAGGGGGCTAAAGTCTCCTAGCCACACCCTCTCTCTCAGCCTCCTAGCTTGCCAAGGGGAGAGGGAAACTTATACCTGGGCTTGGCTCTACCACAACAGCCAAGATCCATGTCCCCTCAGCCTAGGCTGCGGGAATGCCCACAGCATGGGGGCCAAGGTGGGGGGGGTTGGCTCTGCCTTCCAAAGTGGGGAGCTGGGCTGGAATCCCCTAGCCATGCCCCCTTGTCAAACTTCAGCTGGCTGGGGGGGGGGGCGGGAAGAAGCCTACACTGGGTTTGACTCCACCCCCAGAGCCAGGAAGCAGGTTCCATGCCCACTCCTCAGCCTCCAGGCTGGATGGGGGGAAGCCTGCAGCAGGGCTTGGCTCCACACCCCAGAGCTGGGAACAGGGCTGGAGTCCTCTAGCCATGCCCCTATCCTTCACCTTCCAGCTGGCTGAGGGGAGAGGAGTGGAGAAGGGGGGGCTTGGCTCTACACCCCCAAAGCTGGGGCCAGGAGCCATGCCCTCTCCTCAGCTTCTGGGCTGGCTAGGGGTGGAGGGGAAGAAACCCACACCAAGGTTTGGTTCTTCCCCCTAGAGCTAGGAGCCATGCCCCCCTCTCAACCAGTGTAGATAGGTGTTCCAGCTCTGCTTCTGGCTCTGGGTGGCTGAGAATGGAGCATGGCTAGGGGACTCCAGCCCCACCCCCAACTCTGGGGGTGGAGCCAAGCCCCAGTGCAGACTTCTTCCCCCACCCAATCTGGAGGCTGACTCTTGGCTCCTGGCTCTGAGGGTGGAGCCAATCCCCAGTGTAGGCTTCTTCTCCACCCCCTTCAGCTAGCTTGAGGCTGAGAAGGTTGTGTGGCACCTGGCTCCTGGCGGTGCAGGAAAGCCCTGATGCAGGCTTCTCTCTTCTCCCAGCCAGCTGGGAGGCAGAGAAGAGGGCATGGCTTCTGGCCCCCAGCTCTGGGAGGAAAGCCAAGCCTTGGTGAAAGCTTCCCTCTCTCCCCCAGATACCAAGAAGGGGGCATAGCTCCCAGCTCTAAGGGGTAGAGTCAAGCCCCCACTGCAAATTCCCCCTACCTTCCCCAGGCTAGAAGCACCAGGCTGGGGTGCTGGTTCCCTCCTCCCCCCCCCCCCCGGCAGCACTCAGCTGGGGCTATGGTGCCTAGCCAGAGGGGTGAGTTTCACCCCACACACATACACACCCCTTCCTCAGCCACCCAGAAGAGTGATAGTCCTCTGTTTAAGGAACAGGGATGGGGCAGACCCTGGCCACTGGAGCAAACAACACAGCCCAGGGCTGTAATGAATCCTGGGATGCTGGGGGACTGTGAGTTAACTTGAACCAGGAGGGAATCAGGGACAGAAGTTCCATAACCTGGTTTGACCTAAATCATGTAATTGTGATACTACATCTAACCAGGTTCATCTAAAACTAGTTTTGGACATTCTGAAAGCAGTTTACGTGCACTGACCTTCTGTTCTGTTTCAAGTTTAAACCAGTTTCCTATCACTTAAACTAGTTTATGTGTAACTTCTGTCCCTAGCCTAGATCATTAAAAAGGATAGAGGGTCATTAACACTTATTGAGTGGAGAGAGATCATCAGGAGTCAAGGAGATAATAATGAAGCATGAAGCAAATTGACGCTCTTACCTCTCCCTGAATAGAAATGTTGCTGTCCCTCTCAGGCAGTTAGGTTAAAAATGTTGATGGAACAGGAATCCTAGTAAATTGCAACCCCACCACCTCATCCCCCTCAATCTGCTCCTGCCTGCTATAAATGTAGAGGTATTAGGGATAGCAATAAACTTGTGAATCACAGGGAGACAGGAAACCTGTCATTTTCTAATGGTATAAACTCCATAATTTAATGGTGGAGATAGCTTGGCTTGTTCTCTTCCCATTCTCTCCTTGATACCTGACAGTATTATCTCCTCTATCTCCACTTCTTCAACTGCACTCTCACCTCCACTACAGTAATTAATGGATTCCTCATACTATCACTATATGAAAGGAACATTTCTCTGTTTCTGGTTCCCTTCATCTCCCTGATGTAAGTAAACATTGTGGTCCTCTCTCTAGGTTCCTAAACCTCAGGCCTCATCTGATTCTTGTATTACCTTGCAGGCAATTCCTATATGCCCTGGCCTAGATAAGTACACATGCTTGTTTGACATACTTCCCAGTTTAGAAGGGCACTTAAGTTCCATTCATTTCAGTAATTACAGTTGTTTTCCTATGCAAGTGTTTTCCTAAATAGGAGCCTTGTTATCCTTTCAATGGCTTCGCACCTTCTCCTCTGTCTTAGTTTGTCATTCCCTCTACACTTTGTTTTTAAATCTCTTTAACTATTTCAAGGGGTTCACTACCAAGTCTGCAGATGACTTCTGATACCTTATTAGTCTTTTGCCTCCACTGATGCTACCTTTGATAACTGGAAATGTGTCTTATTTGGCCACCAGGTACCATTTTGGAAATACCATTTTTTAAAATCCTCTTACTAAAAAATTCTTTCCTTATACAACAGATGTCTCCTCATCCATCATATCTTTTCCAAAAGCTTCTCCTGTCTTCTACGCTTTCTTTGTTACCAGCCATGATACTCAATATAGAGGTTAAGGCAGGAGGAGGATTTTTAGAGGGTTTTTTTAAGTATCATAAAGATTAACTGCACTCTGTAAATGCTTATTATTATTGCTATTAGGTATTTAATTTCAGGCTGGGAAGTATCATCTGCTAACCCTCTGTGACATATAGGGTGTGTCTACATATGCATTTAAGCATGCCTAAATTTAATGTGCATTAGCTTAATGCGCATTAAGCGGGTTTAGACAGGCATCTACACATGAAGGCATTAAAGCGCATTAACTGTGTGTGTGGACTGACTTGGGACTAAAGTTAGTCCCAAATCAATCCACGCACACAGCATTAATGTGCTTTAATGAGTCTACATGTTCATTAATATGCTTTACCTATTTGCACTCAAATTTGATACCTGCATAGGCACAAACAGCCTCAATTCTTTGTTTTTTGAAGTGCATTATAAAAGAATTTAGCTAAACATTTCAACAAGAATTATACCAGAATTATATATTTCAACAAGAAACATCAGAGAACATTTTTTTTTAAAATGTATAGCGGGTCCACTACAAATATTGCAAAATTGAAACAGCTTTCAAACTGCATTTTTTTTGGCAGGTTTTCCCATTAGTAAACAAAGTCACTTCTGTGACAAATAAAAAAGAACAGTGTTGTTTTCTTCAAAGCCTTCTGATTGTGTTTGTTTTCATTATAGAGTGCACTGAGCACATTTTCTAATATGTTATTTGCAATCACTGTTCCCACTTACATCTTATTGTTGAAAAGCTATTGTCAATATGTTGAGACAAGGCTGAAAAATAACTGGTGATTATTTTTTTTTGGATGTTCCAAAAGCTTAGAAAAGGAAATAATATTTCATAAGTTTCTTGGTAAATACATCAAGTGGGATGGAACTTTTTGAATAAGCAAAAAGCTGTAGCACACACCTGCAGAAACTTTGGACATTTATAGACGTGCTCTGGGGGGTGGGGGGAAGGGAGTGCTTTAACTAGTGCAGCTCCAACAGTCATGCTAATTAAAAGCTCCTGGAGTATCACATATATCAGTGTCCCTGCACTGAAAAATGGATGTGGGGCACTTGAACTAAAACTTGTTGAACAAGCTTTAATTTAAAGCAGCCCCACCACCATTTTTCAGCATGGGAACACTAATACATGTGATGCTGGACAATGTTGGAGTGGAGTAATTACCATGCTCTGATGCGCTGTAATGACCGTGCATCAGAGCAGCCTCCCTGCATGTATCTAGTACGGTTCTGAGGTGGCTCAACCTTCTGCTCAGGGGTTAGATCAGCTCCAGGATCAGGGAAATGCAACCCTCTCTGGTTTTATGATAAACAGAGCTCATCCAGAACAAGAGATGTAGGCCAAAATTGTATTTCTAAGGCACCTGCAACCATCTTGAGATTATAAGTGAGTCACTTAAAAATAAATAAAAAGATAAAGTGCTTAATTGAAGATTATACCAACTAGATGCTTTTGGACATTGAAAAGGTTTTAAATTGAGTCACAGAGTCAAACAAATGAATAATAACTCCTCTTCAAAAATGTATCGCCTGGTGAAGAAATGATGTCTGAGAGCAAGTCTCAGAGTTACTCAGAATCCTATCTAATTGTATTCAGGTTCTTATGCCAGGCTCACTGTCATAGTACCTGAGAACCTTTTAGCAATGAAAAGCTCCAGAAGTTAAAACCAAAATTATATTGACCCACAGACTGCTATATTATTTTACTGTTCAGTGTTGCTATTTCCTGAGTAACCCTATTAATGCAAAAAATTGCTGGAAGGAATGGGTTTTACAGGCAGCACACTGTAAATAAATAAGATATGCATTTTATTTTAAGTGCACCCTTCTTTATCTTCACTTATTAGTGGATAAACAATTTTATTGGCTTAATGGGCCTATTGTGATCACTTTTCTTCCTTCACAGATTCTCCTGATGGTTGCTACAATTCACATTATATGCAGAGAGAGAGAAAAAAAGTAAAAAAGCATTTTGTAACTTCAGTAGTTTGTGTCTTTCTAAATTTAAAAATAAGCCTTGAAAATAACAAAGTAACTCATTTCAAATGCTTCCCATTTCCCTTAGTCTTATCTGATGCTTCTGTTCTTTTAAGTGTCTCTTAACAAAGTTAAATCAACATCATCTCTAACCAAAGTTCCTGGTCTGGTATTTTCTTGTGGGACAATCCTTTTAATCTGATTCTGAGAAAAGCAGTGGGATACCCCCACTCTATAATTTATTTGCAAAAAGCAACAATGGAGGTATTATCCTAACCTTCCATGGGCACATCCACACAAACAAGTACATGCACTTACAGCAGGTCAAATAGAAGTGGTGCAAATTTGAGCTGGGGCTTTTTGCCTCAGTGCACGTGCTCAGACGTGCACTTTGTTGTGAACCAAATTAAGCTACTTGGGGCAAAATAACCCTGCCTGGCTCCTCCTGGATCTGCAGCCAGGGGGAGCTAGAGCCTGGGGCCAGCACCTGTGCTGTCCCCAGCAGTATAAAAAGCTGCCCTGTCCTGGCCCCAGCAGTAAAAAAAGCTGCCCTGTCAAGTAGCTCAGGGCTACTTACTCTCAGGGGCTTCTGGAAGCCAGCCAACTGGTACCTGGGGACACTACCCCTTGTGCCAGCTGGACTGCTGAAGCAGCTCTGAGAGTTACCTGCACCCTCTAGCCACTGCAGCCGTCTGGCAGTGGGGGCTGCTGCCTGGCTGTGACCCGCTGTGCACCCGCCCGACC
>NW_005841867.1:2602960-2622322 GCF_000455745.1 Alligator sinensis | reverse complement strand
CTGCCATGTGTGCTCATGCACGGCCAGCTGGGCAGCTATTGCCCAGAAGATGTTCTGGATATGGTGGCCTGTTTTGAACTGTCAAAGCATGTCCTCCTGGCCCTAATTGGCCAGGAGGTCACGCGCAGCCAGCTGGGTCCAAGGTGCCAGCTCTGAGCAGGCAGGGTCCTGCCACTGGCCTCCCTAGCAGGAATTCTGGTGTTCCCTATTTGAAAAATGCAAAACCCATGATAAAAAAATCCCAAAGTCACTGTGTAAAATACCCTGAAATCCATGTTCCTCTATGATTAAAACAAAAGACAAATATATATATAGAGAGAGAGAGAGTGAGAGTGAGTGAGAGAGACAGAGACACAGCAATCAGTTGGGCAAGTTTTATTGATATATCTACAGTGTTAAAGCAATTTGAATGCTTAGCAGCATCTTAATCATCATAATAAAACTAATTCTAAATACCTATATGTTTTGCTGCCCCAGGGGCTACATCCCCCCACCAGGGATAACAGCCCCCCCAGGAATAACAGCCCCCCCTCCTCAATAGAAGCAGGGGCTGTGGGGACTCCAGGACTTCCTGGCAGAGCCCAGCCCTGGGCAGCACAGGGCAGTGGGGGGCAGCAGGGCCTGGATTGGGGCTGATGGGGCTGTCACCTTGCCCTGTGCTGTGCAGGCGCAGCCCCAGTGACCCAGACAGCAGCTAGAACTGCCAGTAAGTGCCAGGGCTTTTTTGGGTTTTTTTTGTTTGTTTGTTTTATTGTGGGGATGCTGGGGTGGGGGACAGTGATCAGGGGGCTGGTGGGGATGGGTCCAGGCAGAGCAGGGATTGGGGGGGTTGGAGAGCAGTTGGGGGGAAGGCAGGGGGTGGGGCCGGGCAGGGATTTGGGGGTCTTGGGGAGCAGGCAGAGGGTAGGACCGGGCAGGGCAGGGATTGGGGGGCCTGGGCATAGTTCCCTCCACCCTCCTCCCCCTTCTTTACTGGCACTGGAGCCCTGCTGCTGGCACACTGCCTGGTCTGCATGGGTAGGCAGCATGCTTTAACACCAGGGCAAGGGCCAACCACAGAGATGCTCTGGCAGCCAGACCATCTCTGTGGAGGACCCAGCCTCCTGTTGCCTCAGGACATGGTCTGGGATTGTGCCCTGCCCCACTTTTTTTAGCTCCATTTTTTTTTGACCCCTAGATATCCAGCGGTCTAATTTTGCCCCCGCACTGTAAACTTGCAGTGGGGGGAACCTTTTCCTGTTCCTACACGTGCCTCTTGCAGCATCTCAAAGGGGTTTGAGATACTGCAAGAGGCACGTGCGGGTTTGTCTGGACACGTTCTACATGTGTAACAGAATTCTTCTTTATTTGTTATAATGGGATTTCCCCTTTCTACCTGATAGCATCAGCTCAAGCCAAAGGGCATGACAGCAAAAGCAGAAAGAAGGGGAGAGAGGCCCCGGGTAAGGAGTATGATGAGTATGCTTTTAATTATATTTCCCAGAAAAATACCAATGTATAGCAAACTGTGGCTTCATAGCACTTGAGAGCAGTCACTCTCTTGTACATCATGGCCATTCAGAACTTCACAGCGGCCATGTGCACAGTTTGTCTATAGTATACTTTTCAGCTGTTTAAGTAGACTAAGTATCTTTTGATTTTCAGGATACATCTGTAATCTAGCATAGCCAACATTTATAAATTGACAAGCAGGACCAGATCCTATTCCACATACAAGGCATCTAAGTGGACTTAGGTACCTACGTGAGATCTTATTCTATGGGTCCCGAGCCTCTGAAAAAGAATCAAGAGAAAAGGCAGATTTCCCTCTCGGTGTATTTTTGTCACTTAGGCTAAGATGATGGTGTATTATGAAGAAAGGTTCATTGATGTTCTTTGAGGCTAGAAGAGAGCAGTGAGCAGGGTAGAATATTTACATACTTAACTGGTGAAATAGGATCTGATGCAATATTCTTTCATTATGGAAAGTTTGTAATATAAATCCATATCAAAACAATAGGAAGTGATAAATGCTTGAAGTATGCCTCTAGCAAGAGAGAGAGAGAGAGAGAGAGAGAGAGAGAGAGTGAAGAATGATGTCACCTTTCTTTAAACTTGTAATTGTGGTTTAAGACTGTGTTGCCTATTATGAATGGGGGTTTTTTTGGTTCATTTGATGACATGTCAGGCTGGAAGGAACCTCCAGAGCTCATCTAGTCCAACCCCTATCTGAGGCAGGATTACTCCTATCCAAACCAAACCATACCAACTAGATGCTTTTGAACACGGAAAAGCAAAAAAGTTGTAGCACACACCTGCAGAAACTTTGGATATTTATAGATGTGCTCTGGGAGGTGGAGGGAAGGGAGTGCCATATTTAAACCAAAATGCTTTAAAATTAAATGTGTCACTATACCAGGATCAGGGTAGAGGAGCACCAACATGGAATGAGTTCTTTATATTCAAAGGACGAATATGGGTTGTAAATCCCAAGAGGATTATTTGCCTTCCTATAGCTGTGACTCAGCCACCTAAGCTTTAAAAGAAGTCAAGATTTCAGGCAGTTCCCTATCTTATTGTCTCCTAGGCAGCTCCTTACTCATCATGTTGACTTTTGAATCCCATTTTAAAGCTCCTAACTCTCCTCATTCACTACCTAGGGAACCAAATGCCTCTGAACTTTGGATTTTACTCTGCAAAGTCAGTTGTCTCAATATGTTGATGGATCTCAAAAGAAGAGTAATACAAAGAGTGATTTTTGACAGACAAATAATGAATATTACAATTTTTAAATTCCTATTAATTTCCACTATTTCATCCTGTTTACCAAGGTTAGTTTATGTCTCCACTTCAAGAATATGGGCTCTAGGTACTTTGGTGATTAACAGAAGAAACTGTTAGTATGTTAAATTACAACAACATTTCAAGATCCATTGTAATCATTACAAGAAAATTTAAATGCAGGTCCTCTGTGGGGTTTTTAATTATGCCTCACCTTTTTGATTTAGTTTAAATGAGATAGGGCATTACATTGCATAAACTGCACTCAAGAGCTACTGCTTTCTGTGCTGTCATAGCTACATTTATTCTGTGTTGTTCTTAGATGGTTGGCTCCTGGAGAAACTCTTGAGTATTGAAAAGTGAAGATGGGGGCCACTGTATTGCTTGTTTAATACAGAGGTATTTTTATAACATCCCTTCCTTCTTTACACACCTCTTCCAGGTTTGGCTGGATTCAAAATTAGCTGTAGTTATCCTTTAATTGGCTCAGCTCCTTCAAAGCTTTACTTAGCAGTTTCAGCTCATCAAAAAGTTTGTTATTACATGTGCAGTGAGGTTGTAATTCTTCTTTGATGAAATTGCCTTTGTCTTAAGTTCTCAGAACAGCTTTAGAGTTTTAACTTTTCATTTTTAGTCAATTTTCTGAAATGTCCCTTTAATTCCTTCAGGGCTTAATTAACTGTTGAAATTTCAAATAAGTGCAAAAATTCTTATTCTTTATAAATAACTCTTAAAATAGTTTTTTTTTTCCAACTTCTTTCGTTCTTTAAGAGTGCCTTTACATTTAAATAGCCATTTCAGAAAGAATCGTCTCTTCTTAAGAGCCACCTCTCTAAAGACTCTTATTTGAATTTGTTAAGGAAAATACTTTAAGATTTTCAGGTAATTAACTAACCTCCTAATTATTATTATGCTCAGACAGATTTGTGTATTGGAAATGAATCTAACCAGAGCTTTGGATTCCATGCTAGTACATGAAGTACCCCATTATTTACATAACAATGGTATTTGGATGTTGTTATAAAATGTATTTTCTTAAGATTCACAATATTGGCAACTATACATCTGTAAAGAGATTTGTCACTACAGCATTTAAAAAACTAAGGTTTATATCATTGAAATTCAACATGAGTTAGATGAAAGTAACCAGCTTCTGTGAAATATTTTCCAACCACCGGTGCTTTTCTTAGTCCAAAAGCTATAAGCATTTTTATAAGAAAATACTTTACATTTTAAAATAATTAGCACCTATTTAACTTTCAACTACAGGGCTTCTTTCCTGCAAATGTAAAGGGAAAAGAAGTCTGAATTTATTAGTTGGTTTTATAGGTCAGTTAATATACCCCTACATTTCTATTTGCTAAAAAGAACATACTTTTGGGTTTTTTTCAAACAGTCAGGGAGCTCTCTCTCTCTCTAAACAGTCATCTTGCAAAGTTTGTTTCCTTCAGATAAAGATCCTGTCTACACTAAGCTAGGACTTTCAGTAAAGTGTCCTGTTCTTTCAAGAGATATTATTGTGGGTTGTCTTGCCTTTTGACTAAATGGTTTCTAACATTAAAATCTTTTTGTAGTATATATACAGTTTCCAACTAAAAGCATCTATTGAATGTTTTATTCAAAAGATAAATCTAGCTAACCAATTCTTTTATACATTTTTTAAACCATAGCATAAAGGAAAAGAGTATTAAAAGTTGAAGTAAAATAGAAGTTATTAAGTTATACCTTACATTCTTTGTAACAACTTTGGTGTAATAAACCTAGTTTTATGGCCTGAAAGGTGTCATCTTTCTTGTCATTTGAATTGCCCTGGCAGAAGTAAGAAACCTTCTGGAATGTCTTTGACTAGTTTGGACCTATCTCTTAATAAAATAAACCACCAAAAACATAAGCATGAGGTGTTAAACTAAGTTCACCAGAGGATGAACCAAAGCCCTCAGGTGCATGGGGAAGCAGGTGACCTGGAGGAAGCACAAGCAGGAAAGGGCAACAGGAGAGGCCTTCTCATTCTTCCTGAGAAAAGCTAGCTACCTCAGATGTCTGTACAAGAATGCACGGAGCCTGGGAAACAAACAGAAAGAATTGGAAGGCCTTCCACAGAACTACTTCCACAGAAATACTATACATATTGGAATAACAGAGACTTGGCAGGATAGCTCACATGACTGAAGCACTGTCACGGATGGATATATACTGTTCAGGAAGGTCAGGCTGGGGAGAAGAGGAGGATTTACTCTTTGTGTAAAAGAGCTGTATGATTGCTTGGAGCATGAACACCACGTGTCCCTGGAGCCTGGGGAATGGGGGGCAGAGCAAGCTCCCGCAGGCAGCGGTGGTGCTGTCGGGGGTAGGAGCGTGGCAGCGGCAAGCAGGGAGCTCCTACATGTGTCTGTGGTGCTGCCAGTGGTGGAGGGAGGGGTGGTGAGTGGTGACTGCCCGCAGACGCTGTTGGCAGTGTCAGCGATGCCTTTTTGCAAAGGATGCACTGCCAGTGGCTTGGAGATACAGTATGAAATTAGAGATAGGCCTGTTGAAAGTCTCTGGGTTATGATCAGAGGAGAGAACAAAAAGAGTGGGTGTCTGCTACAGGCCACCAGACCTGGAGGATGAGGTAGATGAGGCTTTCTTCAAACAGCTAGCGAAAGCTCCCAGATTGCAGGCCCTGGTTCTCATGGGGGATGTCAATCAACCTGGACTCTGCTGGGAGGATAAGATATTAGTACACAGGCAATCCGGGAAGTTTTTGGAGAATTTTGTGAAAAACTTCCTGGTGCAAATATTGGAGAGGCTAACTAGGGGCCATGCTCTTTTTGACCTGCTGTTCAGAAACAGGGAAGAATTGGTGGGGATCACAGAAATGGATGGCAACTTGGGGAGCAGTGACCATGATTGAGGTCAGAATTCAGGGAAAAGATGCAGGACTTGGCACTTCTTTTTGAACCTCATGAGATTTCTTTCAGTCTAATCCTCCAATTTGTCCAGGTCACTCTGAATCCTAGCCCTACCCTCCAGCATATTTACTACTCTACCCAGGTTGCTGTCATCTGCAAACTTGCTGGGGTGCACTCTATGCCATCATCCAGGTTGTTGATGAAGACTTTGAACAGAACCCACCCCAGGACCACCCCCTGGGGCACTTCACTTAATAACGGCTACCAACTAGACATCAAGCCACTGATTACTGCCCTTTGAGCCCGGTGATCCGCACAGTTTTCTATCCACCTTACAATCCATTCATCCAACATGTACTTCCTTAGCTTGCTTGCAAGAATTCTGTGGGAGACCAGATCAAATGCCTTGCTAAAGTCAAGGTATATCACATGCACTGCTCTCCCTGCATCCATAGAGCCATTTATCTCATCATAGAAGGCAATCAGGTTGGTCAGGCATAACTTGACCTTGGTGAATACATGGTGACTGTCCCTAATCATGTTCTTCTCCTCCAAATGCTTAGAAATGGATTCCTGGAGGACCTGATCCATGACGTTTCCAGAGACTAAGGTGAGGCTGACCAGTGTGCTCCCCAGATTCTCTTTCTTTCCTTTCTAAAACATGGGCACTGCATCTGCCCTTTTCCAATCATCATCTGGAACCTCTCCCAATCACAACAAGTTTTCAAAGGTAATGGCCAGTGTCTCTGTAAACACATTGCTCAACTCCCTTATCACCCTTGGGTGCACTGAATCCAGCCCCATGGGCATGTACATGTACAGCTTCTCATGTACAGCTTCTCTAAATAGTCCCTAACCTGTTATTTTGCCACCATTGGATATTCACCTCCCTACCCCTCAAACTGTGCTGTCCTGAGGTGTAGTAGTCTGGGAGCTGAACTTGCCTGTGAAGACTGAGGGAAAAAAAGGCATTGAGAACTTCAGTCTTTTCTGCATCCTCTGTCACTAAGTTGTCTTCCCCATTTATTAAGGAGCCCACACTTTCCCTGATCTTATTCTTGCTGTTGACATACTTATAGAAACCCTTCTTGTTACCCTGCATGCCCCTTGTTACTTGCAATTCCAATTGCACTTTGGCCTTCCAGAATGCATCCCTGAATGCCCAAGCAATACTCTTATACTCCTCCCTAGTTGTTTGTGCAAGTTTTGACTTCTTGTTAGCTGTCTTTTTGTGGTTTAGCTTACTGAAGAGTTCCCTGCTAAGCCAAGCTGGTCTTCTGCCACACTTTCTAGTCTTCCTGCACATTGGGATGGTTTTTTCCTGTGCCCTCAGTAAGTTTCTTTAATGTACAACCATCTCTCTTGGACTCATTTCCACTTCCCAAGGCATCCTGCCTATTAGTTTCCTGAGGAAGTAGCAAGTCTGTTTTTCTGAAGTCCAGGGTCAATACTCTTGCTGCTCTCCTTCCTTCCTCTCCCATGCACTCCTACAGACTGGGGATTTACTTGCTATGTGGCAACTCAGCAGAAAGGACATGGGGGTTACTGTAGACAATAAGCTGAAAATGCATCAATAGTGTGCCTTTGTGGCGAAGAAAGCTAACAGCATACTGGGCTGCATTATTAGGAGTGTTGCCAGCAGATCAAATGAAGTGATTATTCCCCTCTCTTCAGCACTGGTGAAGCCTGAAGTGATTATTCCCCTCTCTTCAGCACTGGTAAAGCCACATCTGGAGTACTGTATCCAGTTTTGGGCCCCACACTACAGAAAGGACATGGACGAATTGGAGAGAGTCCAGAAGAGGGTAACAAAAATGGTTAAGGGGCTGGGGCACATGACTTCTGAGGAGAAGCTGAGGGAACTGGGCTTATTTAGTCTGCAGAAATGAAGACTGAAGGAGGATTTAATAACAGCCAGAAGGGTAATTACAAAGAGCTTGGAGCTAGACTGTTCTCAGTGGTGGCAGATGACAAAATAAGTTGCAGCAAGGGGTCTTTAGGTTAGATATTAGGAAAAACTTTTTCACAAGGAGGGTAGTAAAGCTCTGGAACAGACTACCCAGAGAGGTTGTGGAATCTCCATCCTTGGAGGTTTTTAAGACCTGGGTAGACAAAGCTTTGGCTGGGATAGTATAGTTGGGGATGGTCCTGTTTTTAGCTCCCTGATGACCTCCTGAGGTCCCTTCCAACCATAATCTTCTATGAGTCTATATTCTCCAAGTATCTTGGATATGAAAATAATTATATATCCATCTCAAATTAATTGAATTACAGGAAATTTTATAATGACCTAACATTATAATAATAAATTACAAAACAACTATTTCAATATCCATTTTTACATCAATGCTAACATTTCCCATCTGCAGCATCATACATTGATGGCTGTTGACCAGTTAAAGCAATTCCTAGGAAAGTTTTTAAAGGACAAGAACTTCACATGTTAGTCTGTGATCTTTGTGTTGGAATTTTTCCCCTATAACTCACCTCTATACATGTGGTTTTAATATCAAGGCCCCTGTGTGACCTTAATTGTCACTTTGTTGCATTAGGAGGGAAGATACAGATTTTTCTACAGCCTAGAAAATGTGTAGCTTTAAAAATGAATTGGAATGAACCCTATAGTCTAACTAGAATATATAAAAAAAATATATATTACTGGTATCAAATGGAGCCAACTTCAGGGAAATTAATAGAGCTGTTATTGCAGGTGATTATTTTAGGCCCATTACTTCATCAATGATTGGTTTAAGATATAACATGGAACTAATGCTAAGAATCTTCTCTCTCCCATTAGAAATGCATCTTTTCCTCTCCACTATACAAATACACTATAGAAACTGTTTATTCTTTGGGGTTCTGAACTGGAAAAAAAGCGGTAGGGTGTTATACACAGGCATAAGCTGAGGCTGTATATAACTATAAGTTATAACTACAGTGCGGGACCTGTCCCATTTATATATCCCACTAGTTAGGAGGTGAATCCTGAGGTGGTTTTGACGTGGTGCTACAGTATGGAAAACCTTCAGAATAACTGATTTACGCTGAATCCTTCAAAATACCAAGTGTTTTGCAAAGGTAGCATGTAATAAGCAGACCCAGATTTACTGTAAATACATTAAATAAACTTCCAGCAAATTCCCACAGGGCATTCTACCTTCATTTCAATGTCACCATTTATTCATGCAGCTTAATGGTTTGAGGAGTCCATTAGAGAGGAAATAGATGTTATAAAGATTCTACCTATTATGCACTAACAAGGTTTATCTTACCTGTGAATGTGGACCTCATGACTCTTAGGCCACTTTTGGCTTCATGGCTGGGTTTTACTCTGATTGTGCCCTACTAAGCACCTTTTCATTTTGACCAAAGGAAAGTACAAGACAAGGAGCCAGCAGGACCTTTATGGTCAACCTGTACTGGTATTATTCATATTCAGATAGGAAAATTGGCCTGCAGAATACTCAACATTATGAATAGTTATCTCCACACACACAGCCCTTAGCACTTATTCATTCAGTCTTTCATCACATAGTTGTGCATTCAAAATTCTATTCAATATCACTTTTGTCAGACGTATGTTAAAAAAGGATTGTGCTAAAATCTTTTTGTGCAACTCCATCTTGTATCTGAACTAGGTACCTATTACCATTAAAAAGCACCCCTCTGTAATATTTTATATTACATTAAATGGACAGTTTCTCTTCCATAGATTAGTGAAACGGTTCTAAATTGATATGCTTTTTGCTAGTACAACAGAGCACAAATATCCCATTTAGATTTAAATAAACTATTCACAACAAGCTATGGCGTTCCTGAATAAGCCTTTATATTTACACATTTGTTTGATACTTGCAGTAGTTTCAATACTGTAATCAAACATATTTTAGCCTATGGCTGTTCAAAAATGGATATTTATGGGATATGACTAGCCATCAAGTTCATGTAGTTTTTCTTTTCCCTGGCTGGATCAGTGAAATTTTTAGAAACAAGGGTGAGCAGTTTTTGCAAAATGGATAGCAAATTTCCTTGTTTGCAAATAAGTGCTGTTTTTCTACAGCCCAGAGATGTTCCCTAATATTTGTACAACCAAAATGCCATTATTTTTCTCATAATGTTTGTTTAGAATGTGATATGTACAAAATAAACATAGAAGAAATGTAATTAATATGATTAGATGTGCTGTAATGTATATGTATCTTTGTTTTAAAGTTACTAAGACTAAATTCTTCTCTTTTTTTTTCCTACCCCTTCCTAATATCCCTCCCTCTTTGGCTTCTTACTTGGAAAAGAATATTCTAAATTTTAAGAGAACACTTGCTCTGTTCCCTCTGCTTTGCTGCAGTTTTCTTTCAAAATCAAACCTCTGAATTATATAGAAAAGTGTGGTGGCACATTCACATGCAAACTATTTTTAGAGAACATGAATGATCACACCAGATGGTTGTTTAATTCTGCTGACATCTTTACTGTACATTCATGGTTTAATGTAGTATTTCCTTACTTTTTAAATATCTATGGCAGGTTACAGGAAAGGCCTTTATGCTCTATTTCTATTTGATACTCTTTGGGTGCATCTACATGTTCAAATGCTCCGGGGTGAGTTTACTCTAGAGTAATTTACTCTAAAGTAAACCCACCCCAGGCAGGCATCTACACATTTGGGGAAGCAGGAGCAGATTTGTTTCTTATGGCAGCAGTCTGCTTCCACCCCAGCCAGCCCTGCACTGGTCCCCTGCAGCAGCCAGGAGGAGCTCTAGACTCCCCCTGGATACTAGCCAAGGGGCTGGCAGGGAGCAAGGGGCCAGGAGATAGCTGTCTCTTGGCGGGGGCTGGGAGATCGCTCCCTAACCCTGGAAGCTGCCTGATACTGGGGTGGGCTCCACCACCAGATCCCAGGTAGGGACAATGTCCCCCTACTCCGACAGCAGGGAGCTCCCAGCTCCAGCTGCACTATCGCAGAGCAGGGGCTGAGAGATTCTCACCTCCCAGCCCCAGCTCCACAATTGCAGAGCGGAGGCTGGGAGCTCCCTGCTTCCAGGACAGGGTAACATTGTCCCTGCCTGCCTGGGCTCTGGTGGCAGAGGCTGCTCCAGCAGCAGGCAGCTTCTGAGAGAAGGAAGCTGAAAGCAATTTTTTTCCTGGTTGGTCATCTACGTGTGCTGTACTGTGCAATAATTATTCAAGAGCAAATTTAAAACTTGTATTTACAAGTAGCAAATTTACTTGTGATGAGAGCAAATTTCTGTGTAGTAATCATCTGCATGTGTAGACAGTGATACCTACTGTGCAGTAATTTGCTCTAATTTCGAGTAAAGGGTCTCGTGTAGCTGTGTCCTTGTAGACACATTCAGTGCTACAGTTGTTGGACAGTTATAGAGATGCTAATCAACAGACTACTTAGGAAGCTATTTGATCCAAAGAAGTACTTGCATTAAAAAAAAAAATTACATTTTTGACAGATTGTTGGTGTTTTATATACAAGAAAGTGCTACTTATTCTGTGATTGCCTCTATTTAATCCTCCAAGATTTGCTAAAATTACCTACTTCAGTCACCCCTGAGTATGCCCACACATTCATTAATGTGCTGTAGTTACTGCAAATTAAATTTAGTACTTGTATAACCAAGTACTAAATCAGTGTGTAGTAACTGGTGCTACAATGCAGTAGTGCCAGTGCACGGCTTTTTAGTGACACTAACTGTGCAGTAGCTTAATACTACTGTGCATTAGTCTATTAGCATGGGGTTTTTTACCCCGCACGCTAACATACATTAGAATTAGGCTACTGTGCAGTTAGTGTCTCATGTAGCTGCACTCTCTGTCATTATATACAGCAGAAGAAAAGGAAATGGGTATTTGATATGTTTTACTTCCCCCATTCTATGTACCTTGACTGCTTTGTGAAGTGGAGGGGGAAAAATATCTCTGTTCCATCTGTTCTACAGGGGAATGAAACAAGTTAAACAATTATTTCCTTCCAAATTCTTAAATAATTGGATCAAAGTAAAAGATTTATTCTGTATAAATTTGGTCTGAATGCTGTAGAGTATACTGTATCAATGTTAATTCAGCTGGAGAAGAGTGCTTGAGAAATATTTTTAGAGGGTGTTTGGCATGAGAAGAGGAGAGCCATTCCATTTCAAAGTTCCTCCTGGAGTTTTGAATTTATCTTTTTTTTTTCCTCCAGTAGAAAACAATAATAACTTTTGAACATTTTCTTGAAAATGGAATCATGTTAAACTGTCTCACCTGAATCTTTTCTGTTTAATAAGTTGTGTCTTCCCAACAGCCAGAACAACAGCTGGGGTATAGAAGAGGCAGGGTTAAAGCCTTGCTGTGGAGATTCACTGTAGAGGTGCACTGTTTCAGTCACGTGAAATAGTCAGACTTGAACATGAGTATGTTCCAGGTCTTTCCCCTAACCATACCCTCTAAAAATGTTTTGGTTTAGATGGAGCAGAATGTTTAATAAAGTCTGATGTCTCCAAAAATGTATCATCCCCAATTATTACACGTATCTCAAGCTATAGTTGGCCAAAAAAAAAGGGTTAGAAGTAAGAGCAAGTTTTGTGACATTTTAGCACTTCTGACACAGGTAAGATATGAGCAGCAGAGCAGCTAAATTTTACTTTAAAACTTGTCTGCTTACAGACATAAAAATAAAAAAGTAAAATAGTGCTTTACTTTAAACTCAGTGCACCCCTTCACTGAGCATAGTGCATGTCTAGAAGAGGCATTGTGTTCGTTTGACCTGGCTCACCCAACATCTGTATAGACTGGGCACTCCCGTGGGTCTTTTTGGCACTTTTATCTAATAGCTGATTGAATTAGCGTTAGATAAAAATGCCAAAAAGCCACCTTGAAGCTCATGATCTATATAGATGCTGGAGAGCTGGGTCAACCTAATGTGCCTCTTTTGGTAAAGTGCTGGGGTTTGGGGTTTTTTTTCCCCCCCATGTCTGTCAGCAGGTGAAGTCTTCTGCCTTGCTCTTCATGAGGCATGCTTTTGTGCTGCTGATGATTACACATGGCTATGTGAAGTACATGAACATCTCTCCCTACATGAGGCTTTTTTTTCCTTTGAACTGTATTGCCCTCACTCCCTTTTGTTGACAAGTTTTATTTTCCCTCAGAACAAAGCATTTCTGAAAAATAAGATATAGAAAACAACAGAAAACAGACTTTAAGCAGTGTATTTCATGTCACTATCAAATGTTAATATGTATAAAGAACACATGAATTTGGTTTCCTCCTAATTTAAACAAAACAGTTAAGAAAGATCATTTATAGTATCATTTAAGAAAGATCATTTATGCTCCTGAGAATTCTGGAAAGTACTTGTGTAGAGGAGAAAACTGAATACTGCATTTATTTGAATATAAAATGACCCTGAATATAGGATGACCACCCCGCCCCCACAATAATAGGTTCTCTATATAGAAAATGTATACATTCTAATATAATAAAAGCTGTGCTACTTCCATCTGTCTGTCCATAATGCTCCAGGCCAACTGCCATGCATGGTCTGGAGCATTAGGACAGACAAACTGACAGGCAGAGGTGGAGGTGGGTGCCAAGGCCAGTGGAACCAGGCTGTGCTCCTCGGTGTGGGGACCAGCCGTGCGGGGGTGTGGCTTGCAACCGTGGGAGTGTGTGGCTTGTGACTGTGCAGGGAGGCATTGCATATGGCCATGGGGGGGCATGGCACTTGGCTGCAGGGTGTCGTGAGGGGAGTGGGCAGGGGGGTGCAGGCAGCTCCCACCAAATGCAGCACACAATTGTGGTGCAGGGTGCATCCCCCATGCACACTTCCTGCGTGGCACCCTGCAGCCACATGCTACACCCCTCCCCATGCTGGGAGCACCAAACCATGGGAGGGGCATAGTGCGTGCCACGTGGGGAGCGTGCACAGGGAATGCGCCCCTCCCTTTGGCTGCATGCTGCAGCTGGTGGACACTGACTGCGTCCTCCTGCCCACTCCCCTAAGGGTTGTCTGTGGCTGCACACCCCCCTCCCCATAGCCCGCAGCCAGCAGGTGCTCCCCGTGGGGGAGGGGCAGGCTGCATGGCCGCAGGTTGTCTTGCATGGAGCAGGAGTGGGGGGTGCACCCCGCCCCACATACTACAGGGAACAGGTGCTGCCCTTGCCTCGCATGCCCCTTCCCCTTGTGGCACCCTGCCCCAAGACCACCCCCCAGTGCTGCAGAAGCTGAAACCAGTTTGAGATAAATGTGGTTGAATGCGGTATCAGACTTAACTGATTTGGCTCAAGACCCCCAGCATCCTGGCATGCTGTCTGGGCTGGGCTATGCTCCAGAGAGCTGGGCTGGCCTCTCCCCTCTGCTCTCTAACTGAAGCAGGGGTGGAGTGTGGTCAGACTCTGGCCTGCCATGGCCTCTGAGGCAAATTCCTCCCTCCATCCCACTCAATGCCCATGTGCTTCTCTCCACCCCCACTGGCAAACCCTGAGCACTGCAGCTGGGGTTTGCCAGCCCCAGCTGCAGCTCCATGCCTTTCCTGCAGCCTGGTAGAGACAGAGTTAATTCCTCCCTTTGTCCAGCTTGCCTGCAGCCAGGGAGGGGATTAATTCCACAGGGGTCCTGGAGCAGGGGAGAGAGGCAAGCTAGTTCCCTCTGTGCATATCCAAGACCTGCACCTGTGAGGCCAGAGTTAAGACCTGCAGGACCAGACTAAGAGTTGGTAAGTGTTGGCAAAGACCTGACAATCATCACACATATGTGCTGAAGATGGAGTTAAGGGAAGCTCCAGACTAAAGAATGCAGAGAGCTACATTTACTTTATAAAGCAGAACCTGTAAAACATAAACAAAGCCTTTCTGAATGCCTGGCTGTAAGGAGACACTCTGCCCTCAGGATTAGAAGACTTATGCAAGGCTTTTTCCTATCTTCCTGCTTTACATGTTAAGTTAGACTAATTTGTGCATGCTGTGTTTTACTGGGCTGTATCTTGGCTTAGGCAAAGATTTTTGGTAATTCCCTGTTGTATGCTTTGCAAATTGCTGTGTTCAATACATGCTTGCTTCAGAGAAAGTACTTTTTTCTCCATCCCCACTCCTCAGTCTGGCAGCAGCTCCCCCCTCCCCCTGGCTGGTGGTTGGCATCCTGTGTGTCCTGCTAGCCCCACATGGTGCCTGGCCATTCCTCCTCCACTCCAGCAGGGAGGGATGAGAGTCTTGGAGGGCGTCTCTCTTCCCTCCCCTTTGGCAGTGACTGGCAGGCATGCTCTAACACCCCCCAGATTCTGGCTTGGGCCACTGAAGGCACATGCCTGCATTTCCTGATTTAACAGAGAATGTCTGTCTAGTTATTAATCAGTTTAAGCTGCACAGCTTAGACTAATCTGCAAAGAGTGAATCAATTCAGGCTCAGGCTTTTTGAATATCTGTCTCTCACCGTAAAGTCTCATGTGCTCAGCAAATGAAATATACTGCTGTCTCTGTGCTGCATCTTCTTCCTAGCGCTTAAGGATTCTTCCCATTTTAAATCCAAAGTAGCTCCCTGGAACTCACCAGGCATGTTTGGTCTGTGTGTTCTTGAAGAGTATTAGGGCCATAGAAAGAGGAAAGAAAAATGTGGTAACTTACACAGGGCTTATAAATTCTGGACCAGTCATAAACATATTGAGCAAGTGTGACATATTGATGCCTACAGCTGCTTACATATGGTGTATGGAGAGGAGCAGGACTCAGTCACAAATGCTGATATGCAACACAGAGAATAAATTGCTGCTGGGAAAGTATACCTTTTTGTGTAAATGTAAATGATGAATATTCACCATCACTCAAAGCTAATGCAGCTTCCACATCTTTGTCATTATATTTCTCACTGTCATATTAGTTCTTTTTTATAACCATGTATAAGAAAAAAACAGTGATTTTAAATAAAAAAAGCAATAGACCTAGCTAAACTAAATAAATAAGGGTATGTCTGCAGTGTCAGGTAGAGATATTTGAGCTTAGAAGTGAAATAAATTAGCCCATATAGAGCTCCATGCTATCATGGCTGAACTGCCATAGTTTCACCACAAGTAAATGTAGTGTATAATAAGTGTAGAAATATGTGTGGACATACCCAAAGAGTTAAATGTGCCTAGAATATTTTGCGCCTAGAAACAGGTAATGGAAGTCTAATAGCCTTGTATTCATCAAAAATTTAAACTCTCTCTCAAAAAACAAGGAACATTGAACTTTAAATCTTTTCCAACACATTTTGGTGGGTTTGTCAACAATGATACGGAGATTAGTATTGATAGTGTTCTTATACATATAGTCACCTGAGGCCAAACTAAAGAATTCACAGGTTGGGGGGTTTTTGTGGATACACAATCTGATCATTTATTCATTGCCTGATACAGTATAGCCTTGATCTAACCTATTAGCAGAGTATCTAATTGTAGATATACTAATGAGCAAGTGTTCTAAAAAAAAATGGGTGTTGATACATGTGCTCTGGTGGGAGGTGGGCGCACTTTATTATGCCTGAAGTATCATATGTATCAGCGTCCCTGCACTGAAACTACAGCCCTCATTTTCTGCCCCTGCCTCTCAGAGTGTGGTGGAGAGCCTGCAGCCCACATGATAGGTGGGATTCACAGTGCCTGCACTGCTCATGTGGCAGCAGGGTTGGGGTGGGAGGCCTGTGCAAGATAGCACCGTCCTAACATATTGTTAATTCTGCTGACAGAAAATCTAAATTACATCATAATAAAAGGGCTTATGAATGCAAGTACCTTTCTCCTATTCCAGCTTCAACCATTTTAATTGGTTTTAATTTCTTCCTCAGGTAATGGAACTACTGGACTGTAGTCCCCATTCCCACATACTGAGGGGCCATTCTTTCTCGCAGTTTATCGCTTTGATCCTCCCATCCGCTTACAGAACATTTGTTGGTATGTACATTTGACAAGCTCAGGACAATAGTGAGGTCCTATTTTACTACCTTTCAGTCTCATTAAAGGGTACGTGTTGCTTGTACACTGTTTGTAGTTTCTGCTTGGTAATGCTGACCTACCACAGCAGGCACTCATATGTGGCCATACCGCAGCTTCTTATGGAAAGTAACAAGTATAGTAAATGTGCCATAGCCACAGTGTCATTATTACCTAACTAAACAATAAAGTTTAAAAGACACTGTAATTATGTTTTCATAAAACACTTTTAATCATCATTTTACTGTACCCTCAGCTTTTATTAATACAAGAATAAAACTGTTAATAATTTAACCACAATTTTATTTTAAAGCTATAATTTATCTTCTGAGCTTACCTCAGAAAAATCCAATTGACATGGAGGCTACAAATATACATTGGCTTGGTAGCCAAGTTATTTCTCAAAATTGCTAGCGGTAAGTAGATAATTTTCTTGCTATTCAAATTGCACTCCCAGCTACATACATGGAGCTCCAAACAAACTCAGTAGAAGCCACACACATCTGTCTAGGTGTAGTATGTGGTCCATAGTGTCTCTTTAAGTTTGGAGAGGGGATAAACATAGTTTTCCTAAAATATCAAACACATTTTTTAACATAAGAACATGAAAGATGCCATACTGGTTGAGGCTGCTGGTCTATCTCGCTCAGAGGTGCTCAACCTCTGGTCTATGTTGACTTAAAAATGGTATTTAGAGGTCTGTTTTTTGGGGAATTGGCTTATAGGTATAGATATATGCATTCAAAGGGTTCAAGATGGGCAGCAGATTTCTAAGAAGCTTGGGTCTCACACTGAGAGTTTCTCTCAGCCCTGGAAACAGACAGGGTGTCTAACACAAGAAGGCCAGTGAATATATAAATAGCCTAAGAACTGAGGGGGCATGCCATAACCCAAGGTCACAGCCTTCAAGGCAGACAGGTTGTCTAACACAAGGCCAACAAAGACACAAAGTCTGGGAACAGAGGGAGTATGTACCATACTGCCCGTAACACGAGATAAAGTGACACCAGCTGCAAGGCCCCAGAGCAGCAGGGGGCTGAGTCCCAGTTTTGGGGGTATAGATCAAATTAGGAGAAAGCCCAGAAGGCTATGTGGATGTGTGACCACAGAGAGACAACCAACCAGAGATAGCCATGTATGAAGGGTCATCAGGAGGCATCAAGAGGAAAGGAGAATACAAAAGAGAGACTTGTGAAAAACAAAGGGTCCCTCCTTCTCTTCCTTTCCATCCCTCCCTGTCCCTCTCTTTGTCTCATCCCTCCCTGTCCCTCCCCACTCCTCCTCCCTGAGAGGGGTCCCTGTCCCCATCCCCTGGCAAGGGCCCCTGAGGCCACCATAGACCGAGGGCATAAGATCATTAGCCCATCTCATACACCCCCTGGGGGGAGCTCAACAGCCTACCTCTAGACTACTGACATTTGACACCTAAGAGAGAGTGTCTCAGAGTGGAGACTGAATCCTGGCCAGATGTACTTTGACTGTGATGACAGCCCTAGGATTGGTAGCTACAGAATTGTTAGATTGTTTTTATTGCTTTTTTTTCTGTTATTACTGCATATCAATAAATTTGCCTATTATTGAATGCAAAGGTCATGCTCGGTCTGAGGGTCAGCCATCCTCCCCCTTGGAACAAGGTATCTGGATCTTAAATCCAGAGCCAACAGTCTGTGGGCCAAATGTGACCCCAGTGTCATACGTATCCAGTCCACAGGGCTCCACAGGGATTGGGAAATTTGGCAGCAGGGGAGTGGTAGCAATAAATGTGGGCACCAACCCTGGTTCCCAAATTCCCAAACCCCAAGCCTTGTGCAGCAGGTTGGGGCCATGTCATGCCCGCACCCCCACAACTAGATGAGACTGGGCCATGCCCCTTCCTCCACAGGGCTGGGCCACACCCCCTTCCTCCCATTGCAGGACAAGGTTAGAGACAGGATGCCCCCTGCTCCCTTCTGTGTGTCTGGATGGGGCCCTGCTGCAACTGCACTGTGCTGTATGAGGACCATCAGCTGTATTTGGCTCATAGATTACCTGGGCACTGTCTACCCAGTAATGGCCAAAAAGGTTGAGCACCATTGATCTAGCTCAATATCCTGTATCTCATAGTGACAGAGAGAAAATGCTAATGTAAAGAATCCATTTATGTTTCTACTAGGTAGCAATGCCAGTTTGATGGATATAGGCAGACAAGGTTCCTTGGGTGAATTTGATATCTTTTATTAGACCAACCCAAATGGTTGGAGAATAGTTATTAAGCAAGCTTTTGGGTTCAAAAACACCCGGGATTGCCACCTCACCAATCTTAAAAAGGCTTTCACCCAGCAAGGACACTCCTCCAGAGAGGTAGATCGCACGTTTGAAAGAGCCACCTGGATACCACGTGAAGAACTGCTGCAGTACAGAAGAAAAACACCCACAAATCACACACCACTGGTTATGACGTATCACCCATCCCTTGAACCTGTACGGAAAATCCTCAAAAAATTGCAACCCATATTAGAAAAAGACCCTATTCTTAAAAAGATCTTCCCAGAGCCACCCATCCTAGCCTTCAGACAAGCACCGAACCTCGCCAACCTCATCACCAGAAGCAAACTTCCTCAAGCCCAGAACACACCAAAAGGATCCAGACCGTGCCAGGAGAAGAAATGCAAAACCTGCCCCCACATCTCCGCCACCTCCACTATTACTACACCCCACAACAGAGCCATCAGCATCCCAGGATCTTACAGCTCCACCTCCAGGAATGTAGTATACCTCATCCA
>NW_005841867.1:2596026-2602733 GCF_000455745.1 Alligator sinensis | reverse complement strand
CACCAACTGCTGCAGCTTCCTGAGCCTGACGAAGGGTTTTTGAACCCGAAATCTTGCTTAATAACTATTCTCCAACCATTTGGGTTGGTCTAATAAAAGATATCAAATTCACCCAAGGAAACTTGTCTGCCTATATCCTTAGACCAACACGGCTACAACCTAAACCCCTGCAAGTTTGATGGATACATATTCTAATATATTAGTAATAAAAACCATGCTTATCTCTACAAAAATGGCTCTAGCCTCCAAAAGGAAAGAGCATGCTGCTGATGCTCTGTCAGGTATAAAGAGCTTAAACATAGTGTCAATCTCAGAAATAGCAACAAAGGTGAAAAATATTCACCAGCACTGGGAGAGGGAAGGGGGGCTCAGGCTGCCCAAGACTCAATGCCAGGGCCAGTATTGACTCTGCTTGCCTTTCAGGGGCAACTTGCTACCCTTGGCCACTGGTAGTCACTGGCATAGGCACAGGGCCCTAAACGGGTTCCAGGTAGGTTCCACAAGGGCATGGGAGTACTCAGTATCACGGGGAGGGTAGCCCAATAAGCCAGGCCACTCTAGGCCTGGGTCACACTGCAGGGGAGCTATACAGCCTCTGTGAAGATAGGCAGCCCCCTGGGCTTGGGTCCAAGTTACAGAGTGGACAATGTTTCACAGGTTCATTGGCAATGCATAGGAAGTGCACATGGGTTCATGTGCACCCCCTGAGATTGACAGTGCACTGAGACTGGTCACTGCTTCCCGCCCCCCCCGTGGGTGGTCCCTGCTTAGTCTGCCCTCTCCACCAACCCCAGCGTGGCTGCCTGTGGGTGGTCCCTGCTTGCTACTGCCATGCCTCTGCTGCCACCACCTTTGGGCAGTTACCATGTCCCACCCAGCCTCAGGAGGCATGAGGGGTTCATGCACAGGGTTTTTTAATTACACATGTGAAAAGTTTGGCAGCTGCAACATTGAATTAAACCAAGGGGTGGCAGATTTGCACTCAGCATTTCCTTTGCTGCTTCAAGGTTTTGTGTTCATTGAGTCCCCATAGCTTCCCACCCTCCTCTCCCCCTCAATGCCATAACCACCTGGTGCAGCCAAGATCTTTCCCCACTCTCTGTGTTAAGTGAGAAGAAGGTTCCAAGTTCGGGACCTGGCAATGTTTCACAGTTTTTATTTAATAAACACGCTAAAAGTTTGGCAGCTTCAACATTTGATTAAAATGAGGCAAGTCTCTTCCTTGGGCTGCATTCCCTCTGAACCAAGTGTGTACTCCTAGCAGGGGTTGTGAAGGGAAAGGGTAAGGGTTATAGTGCCCAACCAGCCTGGCTTGTGGGCAGTAGTGCCTGTGACACAGGGCCAGAGAAGCCCAGGGCTGGAGACCTATGGCCCAGTGCCATGGCATAGGTACTCGAAGCCTTATGGCCCTACTCACCTGGGGATGGCTCCTGGTCCATGTAGGTGAGGATTTACCTGCCTAGGGCTTCCCAGATGTAGACAGCTTGCCACTGTGTGGGGTCAGAGCCACCAGCATCCATAGGAGCGGGGGAAGGAGTACAAGCATCCAGGATGCATGTGCACATGCATGTACATGCACACACACACTCATGCTATAGGTGTCTGGGACACAAACAAACACTGAGAAATCCAGGCATCCAGGACACACACACATGCATACACACACAGAACCCAGGAATTTGACATGCACACATGCACACAGCTTGTGTGTGCAAGGTGTGCTCAGTGGCCATGCATGGGACAACTGACTGGTGGCTCATTGACATAAGGGCTCATGCCATGATGACCCTCTGCTGTATCAGGTACAGGTAGGTGGTTGCAATGCCTCTGCTTGCCAGTTAGGGTGGCTGGGCCATTCAGCTTTGCTTGGGAGGCTTTGGCATCCTGGGGGCCTGCAGGCCATGTTGAGAGGTGTGTGAGGACACTCCCCATCTGCTAGCCTCAGGTCATGCAGGCAGGTTCTGCACTCCCCCGCCCCTCCCCTGGGGTTAATGTGTGGTGGGTTTCCTCCCAACCTAACCTTGGGTGCTTAAACTAAAGCTTGAAAGTTAGAATGCTTCTTGCAAGTGTCAGCAAAGAGGGTTTGGAGTGGTTGTATAACACTGATTCTATGATACCTTCCGGACCACCTTTGGGGGGTAGGCTGCCACCCTGGTACCTGGTCCCCCACTGTGGTCCAGTCTACCTGCCAGTTCTTTTCTGGCCCCACCTCACCTTCAGTCTCTTTCCTGCTATGACTTTGATGTTACTTGCTTGTTGTTGTGGGAGGTGATCCCTGGGGCCTGGAGTAAACTTGCTAGTCATCTTGCCTACCTGACCACAGTAGGCCACCCTCCTACCTTAGTTTCCCTTGTATGTTTCCCCTTTAAGGGAGAGTTACCACAGGTTTCTGAGCACCTGTCAGAGCTTCAGATGTTGCAGCCTTCCTGGGATGCCAGTCTCACCACACCAGTCTCAGTCCCTCTGGCTTGGGGCTAGCTTCTGTCACCTATAGCAAGGGAAGGCCAAACAGGCACCCCTGCTTGTGGCATTCTCCACTGCTGCAGCCGCAACCCAGTCCTCTAGTCTCAAGTTTAAACAAACCAAAAAAAAACCCAAACAAACCCCAAAACCCCACAAGCCAGCTGCTTCACAAAATAAATAGTCTTTGTCACTTAGGGCAAATATTGCCCACAGGCCCTACCTCCATTGGAACCATCATATCCCACCTCACCTGGGTGGTTGCCCTTCTCCTCTCTTCTAGCACCTCTTCTTCCTGCTGCATGCAAGGGCTCCCTTGCACTGTTAGTGACTGAGCTTGAATCTCTAAGCCCAGCCTCCTTCCAGCTATATGATTGGATCTTCTGCACACAGGGACCTGGTGCAGCTAATTTTCTCAATAGCTGCCTGGCTTTATTAGTTCTTGGCTCAGTCCCTCTAGGACATTATTTCTTGCTGCCCTTCCTGACCATGGGTTTCCTATCCTCTCAGACATTCCTAGTTACAGGGGCAGGGGTTCCCTGTTACAACTGAGACAGCTTCATGACTCCCAATCAGGGCAGAAGCATGTTGAGAAAAGCTTACATTGTTCCTGCCCAAGCTGGATCATAGGGAGTTCCTTGGGGGAACCATTTTTTGGCCTATTTAGTCCCATATTCTATCTCAGATATTGGTTGGAACCAGATCCTTCAGAGAAAAGGCCAATAAAGCTTATAAGGGACAATCTTGCCTTAGGCAAGTGGTTGGACCAAATGACCTATGGATGTCCCTTCCAGTTCTACTTTTCTATGATACTATGATTTCCAATGAATAGTAGAAGCTGCCTTCTAGTCTCTAACAAAGGATGGATTATGTTCACTTGAATTTAAGTCTGCAGAACTGTCGTACAGCCCACTCGTGAGCACTAGACTCTTTTTTTTTTTTTTAATCCTGATGATTTTTCTGTGTCAGGGGAATCTAGCTGTCTTTAAAAAAACCAAAAAACCCCAAAAGCTAAATCAGCGATTCAGGTCTTTAAACCTGTAAGCAAATAAAAAGCCTGAGGAAAAATCATGCAATCAAAACTTAGGCTATGTACAGACACTGAAGTCTGTGTGCAGAAGTTTGTTTTCCCAGGGCCAAGAAGCAGCCACACACCTTACCTGGGGTCCTGGTGACCTCCAGAGGCTGCAGTCACAGCGATCCTGCTGCTTACAGCCTGTTTGGCAGCTAGAGTGTGGTTCTGGATGGCCAGGTTCCACATTTGGGTGATGTGTGCTGGCTTCACATGTGCCACCCTTTTGTTTCACATGGGTTTTTTGACCCTGGGATCTCCTGGGGTCTACTCCTCCCCCACCCCATGGCTACTTTGTAGTACAGAAAACACCTGAATGTGTGGTGTATGGGGCTTCAGATGGGTCTGTAGCACCACATACTGCACAGCTACATTCATCTGGACACAGCCTCAATTTCATTTGGGAGAATTGCTGTTTGCAAGTAGAAACCAAAAGTGCACAGATGTTCAAGTTTTTTTCTCCCAGAGCAATAATGACCACTCTGGGAGAAAAATTAACCCATCTTCAATAAGGTATAAATAATTCCCAGGAGAGTTTGTCCTGGGAGATTGAACATCTGCACACTTTCTCTCATCAGACCCAGAGGGAAGGCTCTGATCCCCTCCAGACACCATATTTCACCCCTCTGGAGAAGGTACGGGGGCCAGCTACTCCTGCCCCTTGAGTAGACCAGGAAGAGAGAGAAGGAGGAGTTGCTAGCTACTGGCCACCTGGTTCTCACTCTGGAGTTCTAGGTGTGAGCATCAGGTAGAGGCTTTGCTGCACCACTCCCTCCATTCAGCTTCTGGGCATCAGGAGCTGACCACAGGAAGCAGAACAGCCTTCTGTTTGCTTTTCATTCCAGAGTTCCTCATGTGAGAAGCAAGCAGGGGCTTTGTACTGGAAGTGGGAAGACTAAAAATGTGAAGCACCCACCATGCAGAGTGAGTCTCAACAATTGACACCAACAGTGCTGCCTGCACTTTTTTTGAGCAAATCCTCTCAAAAGCATAGCACAATAACCATCACCCTTCATTTTGATATTAATGTTAATATCCAACTATGAACCTGGGGGTTGTCAACAAGTACATATGTTAGGACATAAATAGCCCTTTGATACAAAAACCAAGAAATCACTACAAATGGAAAAAGTTGTGAAAAAAATTAGTGTGCGCATGTGTGTGTGTCTCCGTACACAAATTTGGGATCCTAAGTAGGCTAAATTTAAGATATTTCTACAGAACAGAAAATAAATTTGATCTTCCAAAAATTAATCTGAGATTCTTTAAATTCTTACAAAAAGAAGTGGGAGTATGTTTTGTGCTGACAAACTACTGTACAAGAACTTGACACAGGACAAAGTTCAATGTGTTTGAGTGGGTAGAAGGCTGTATGAAGTGGATACTGGCCAAGATTAACTGAGATGTTCTTGGAACAAAAAAGCAATCAAAATAAAAGAAGCAAATGATACATTATACTATCCCTTAGAGATGGAATATATAAATTCTATTGGTTCCCTAATGAATGTTAAATTGGCATATGAGATCAAGAGGAATGCATTTTCTAGGAAAGAACAAAGCCTGCATTGTCAGCAAATAGAAAAGTAGCTTTCTACTAAGTTATATAGAGCTTTGTGTATACAGAATACAATCTTCTGTGGTGATTGTTGTAATATTGTATGTGTTTGAGTAAAAAAAAAGACTAGCAAAAGAAGTGGGGTTAATATTTTGCAACAACAATGTACAAACACAGTCAGTTTTTCTGTGCAAATTATAGACACCCTCACTATGTCAAACCATTTCAATGGTCAATTATATGTTCTTGTCATTCTGTAGCAAAAAAATCTGACAAAAGTGGAAAATTGCACCAAATTAATGTATTCTTGTGACAAAAATTCTGATGAGAGCTGAAAGTCATCCACAAACAAACTAAAAATTGCCTTGTTTAGATGCCAGACATAGAATAATCACACAAACGGAGCCAATCTTTGAACTAAAATAAAAGAGAAAGGGGTTGCATGCATTTATAAAGCAAGAATTCCATTGATTCACACAAATTGCATATCAAAATGGAAACAAGCTTGTAATCTTGAAGAAAACAAACTTAATTTGAGTTATTGGCCTCATCAGAGCAAGTTCCTCAACGGCTCATTCTGCATTACCAAATTCTCATAGAACACCTGTCAGGTACAATTTGGAAAGAATCACATCCCCTACATGATATAACTATGCCAGTAGAATCTGTGCTATAAGGTAACTCTGCTGACAGAGTGCTTTCATCAGCATAGTTTTTCATTCAGTAAGATGGTAAACATATTTTGGCAGAAAAACTTCTTGCATTGGTCTATACTGAATCTCAATTGGGAAATCTAAATTGGCATAGTGAACTTGGCAGAAACTGTACTGTAGGCTTGCCCTAAGTACCGAAAACAGACCGTTCTGAAGTTGTATTCACCTGGGAGAATGGATTCTTACATTACTGGTCCTGTTCCATGGTGAATGTCCTAAAGATTACCTAACAAGAAGAATCAGCTATGTTTTCTAGAAGTGGAGCCACTTTGACAGAACTTAACTCTGAGACCAGGTTGCTTCCAACCTAGCCAACACTGCCACCGTTGCAATGCTCCCTCACCTGCAGTGCTGTCATCTCTGTCTCCCCCTGGTTCCTGGGTTAAGCCCTTCACCACTGCAATGCCACAGAAGCTCCTTGGCTCTCCAGGCAAGATAAAATGGCTCCATGGACCGAATCTGACCCATGAGTCATAGACTGTCATTCCTAACTTAGTGTGTCATGGTCTCTTTCTTCCCTCCGATATTCTCTGCCATGCCAATGAAACCTGCAGTATTTGGAAGAATGTCAAGAGGCGAAGCAGGGACTAACATGGAAATGTTTCATAGTTTCATAGTTTCAGGGTCGGAAGGGACCTAATAGATCTTCTAGCCCGACCCCCCGCCAGGGCGGGAGAACAACCAAAAAAAAAAAAACAAACAAAAAACAAACAAACAAACAAAACCACTCACCCTAAAAACAAAAACGGGACTCAAATGAGTCCAGCCAGGTAAGTATCCAGCCTCTTCTTAAAGATCCCCAGGGTAGGGGCCAGCACCACCTCCCTTGGAAGTTGGTTCCAGCTCCTAGCCGCCCTGACTGTGAAGTAGTTTTTTCGGATGTCCAATCTGTACCTCCTCTCCATCA
>NW_005841867.1:2577920-2593899 GCF_000455745.1 Alligator sinensis | reverse complement strand
CTGCTGGCAGAGGATGTGTAGTGCTCCTTGACATAAAGTGCCACCCCCCCCCCTTTTCTGCCTTCTCTATCCCGCCTGTACAGCCTATAGCCCCTAATGTTAACTGCCCAGTCATGGGATGAGTCCCACCATGTCTCTGTTAACCCTACGACATCTGGATTTGAACTAGCTATTCTGAGGGCGAGTTCCTCCTGTTTGTTCCCCATGCTACGAGCATTGGTGTACAGGCATTTAAGGCCTTGCAAGACTGTGTGCCCCCCCACCCCCTGATTAGCCAGACCATCAGGACCCCTGTTACTTACCTTTGCACCCCTTGCCCTGATGGCAAGACCCCCATTACTTACCTTTGCACCCCTTGCCCTGATGGCAAGACCCCCATTACTTACCTTTGCACCCCTTGCCCTGATGGCAAGACCCCCATTACTTACCTTTGCACCCCTTGCCCTGATGGCAAGACCCCCATTACTTACCTTTGCACCCCTTGCCCTGATGGCAAGACCCCCATTACTTACCTTTGCACCCCTTGCCCTGATGGCGTCTCCTCGTCTTCTTGCAGCCCCCTCCCCCGGCGAGTCTAGTTTAAAGCTCGCCGTACGAGATCAGCCAACCTGGAAGAGAAGATACGCTTGCCATTAGGGGAGAGATGAAGCCCATCCCGCCCCAGCAATCCCCCCTCCCGAAAGCATGGGTCGTTGTCAAGGAACCCAAGGCCTGCCCGGCGGCACCAGCTGCGTAAGCGCTGGTTGACCTCACCAATGCAGGTCCCATGCCTCTGTCCCCGCCCCCTCACCGGAAGGAGAGAGGAAAAAACCACCTGCGCCCCCGTCTCCTTCAGCCTGGTCCCCAGAGCCTCGAAGTCCCTCATAATACGGTCAGGGTTGCCTCTTGCCACGTCGTTTGTACCCACATGGACGACAACCATGGGGTACCGGTCTGCAGGCCGGATGCAGCCCGGGATCCTCTCCGTGATGTCCCTGACCTGAGCCCCAGGCATGACGCAGACCTGCCGTGACATGGGGTCGGGCCTGCAGATCGGACCTTCCAGCCCTCGCAGGAGGGAGTCCCCGATGACTAGGACCTGGCGTTTCTTCCTCCTGGTGTTCTCTCTCCTCCCAGTCTCTGTCTTGCGTGGAGCGGCATCGTCCCCTGCAGGGCCGACCCCTCTGCCCTCATCCGTCGCCGCTGCCAAGGCATCAAATCTGTTCCCCAGCTGAACCTGGGGGGCTTCCACCGCTCTCTGCCTAGCAGCTCTAGATTTGGGCACCATCTTCCACTCCTGCGATGGCTGCGACTCCTGTGGGGGCTGTACCATGGGCGACCGGGCCTGCAGGGAACAGAAATAGGCATCAATTTCGTCCTCTGCCTCCCTGATCCCCCTCAGCCTACTCACCGCAGCCTGGAGCTCACCCACCTGCTCCTCCAGGGCACTAAGGCGTGCACAGGAGGGGCAGGCCGGGAGACCACCAGGCCCCACCCCCGCCCAGGGCCCCGCCAAGCCCCCTCCGCAGACAGGGGGGCAAGGGGCCACCGACTCCACCATGAGCTCCGTCTGGGTGGAATGGTACCAATTTACTAAAATGGTAAAGTTTGACAAAATTATTAGGCACCCTTAATAATAAGCAATGATACCAGTTCCATCTGTATAACCATTCATTTAGGGTGTCTACTTTTCTTTATAAAAATCCTTTTAAAATGTGCCAAAAAAGTATGGAGGCAAGTTACAGAAGTCTATTTTTAATTTAAAATTAATGGCTAAGATGTTCATTTTCCAAGTAATAAAAGCACTTATTTTACAACACAGGCCAATTGTCAAATCTACATCAGTTAATGGAATTTTGAAGATACTTAAAAGTTTAAAGGAAAAAATTTCTTATTTAGCTCTGACCAACAATTGAGATCCATATTCTTTGTTAATGGGGATTATACTAACAGAAGAAAGTAGAAAATAACCTTAAACTTTTGTAAGCATAAAAAAAAAACCACTTGGCAGCTTGAAAGTTGTAATGAAATGGATTTTTATTTTATATTTAATTGCTATTGAAGTTTATAATCCTCATTCAGGAGGTGACCATCTTTTTGTGATGAGAAATCATTTATGACTGTAAGCCATGTTGCAAAGAAGGCTTTCATAGTGAGAAGAAAAACCTTATCATTAATATTTGTAAATTAGAATACTCTTTGTCATAGCAGAATCATTTTTATAACTATTAACCAACTGGAGAACAGACTGAGACCCAATTTAGATCTACTTTTGATGTGCTGAATTGGCAGAACTTTTCAACAGAATGAACACCTTCAGCACTGGACTGCAAAAGCTTCTTTTCTAGTTTAAATGACCACCATTTTTGTAGGAAATTAGTACTTTTGTAACTTCCTAGTGAAAAATATTGAAAACTAAAAATCTAGGGACAAACACCTGACCTCAGATAATAGAGACCTAAATTTCTCAGCTGACCTGCAGGAAAACCCAAGGTCCAAACTCCATTAAATGTTGTGGTGTAGTATTTGAAAGTTCCTGGGGAGCTGTGTTAAAAATTATTTCTCCATATTAAAGGGACAGTTGACACGACATTTTTTGTTTGGGCTGAGCACTGAGCTTGTCCCTGTGCACTGTCTGATCAATGTTATGAGAAATGACTGATCACTAGATCTCACAGCAATGCTCCTGCAGAGTGAAGTTTGTGGCAGATATTATTCAATTATGCTCTAAGGAATTGGTTATCCCAAAACTCTACTACAAGGTTTTTACCCAACTCCCCATTAGCAGGCTGAATGCAGTTCCAGCTGAACTCATTAGGAATTCAAGGTGGTCGAAAGGTGGTGAGCATCACAGAATGTGCCCCTGTAAGCCAAAAAAGCCAGCTTTCACACTAAGTAAAACCAATGTAGCCATTTCCTGATGGGCACATATATCACCTCCACAGAAGAAGGAATAATAGAGCAAATCATTGTTATTTAGATTCCCTGTTAATCCCCACAGAGATCAGACCAGAGAAGCTAATAAGTCTAATATATCTGGTAATGTAATTGTAAAATTCAATAGGCGAGTGTCATTTTCCAAAGAAGTAATGAAAAACAGCAATAACAATATTTATTTCAAAGGCTAAAGTCATTATTGCCTCTCCTACAGAGGGTCATTTCAAAGCGTTTTCTTTCAAAAATACGATGTGCCAGGCAAAATACTGTACTTAATACTTTAGGCTGCCTGTACACATGCTCAGAGGTGGGAGTGGGGGAGCTTTTTAATTAGAGTGGTTTATGGGCAGCCACTTGAATTAAAATGCCGCAGCATCATGTGGACTAAGCCTCTACTCGTTCAAAAATGGCCATGGGACACTTTATCCAAACCTCATTCAATGAGGTTTAGTTAAAGTGCCCCATGGCCATTTTTAAATGTGTGGAGGCTTAATACCTGACACTGAGACGATACTGCAGCATTCTAATTAGAACGCCGATGAGCATATGTACAGGCAGCCTTATTGTCTGAAATCCCAATGAGTAAGCAAAGTTGGAGTATTTATTAGCCAGTGGATGTCGGCAGTGAAGCAGTGGCACTTTATATTGAATTGAGTACTTGTTCTGCAAACACTAGCAAAAAAAATGGAGAAATAAGGAAAATAATAAATATCTCAGATATTTTGGAAAACTAAAGCACTGTTGGCTGGATGTGCTTCTTCAAAGCACACCCATTTGGTGAGAGATGCATGTCCATACAAGAGCTTATGCCTGAGGTAGGTATAATGGCTTTGATGTTTAGGGGAATGCACAAAACCTATTACACCTAAATAATAGTCTAAACTAGCTGACTATATGGCCCTTACCTGACAGAATCTAATAAGATTTTAAAGGTGGGGGGAACAAAGGTTGAAAGGGAAGGGACAAACTCTATACATCCTTTGTTTCTGCAGGCATAGTATGTTGAACAGTAATATATTAATTTTAAAAATTAAGGGACTTGACTGAAACTCATTTTTCAATAAAAATGCACCAAAAATTTTAAGGTTCTTATGCAGCATGAGGCCCTCCTATCATTCAAAGAAAATTTTGAATTTCAATATTAAATGCAGAAGAAGAAAAGTCAAATATTTTGGTGAGTTTTTTTTTTCTGCCAGGTGATCAATTAAGTAATATAAGGGACAGTTTTTGAGAGAAGCAAGACAGAGCATATTGCAGCTGGTGGCACTGGTGGTGCTCTTCTCTTATCCAGTCTTCAAAGGGAGCAGCTGATGTGGAGAGAGGCATTGTATTGCCAGAAATGGCATCCTTAGATGAAGATTAAAGTTACAAGTTCTTAATCTTCATGTTACTTTGTGCCCATTAAAGGTTCCTCTTTCTGATCTTTTCAAGACTTCGCAAGTATTATGTGCATTGACTCTTGGTAACAGCAGAATTGCTATGTGGTGAATTACATGCAGTTTAAGGATAAGGTATTGAGTGCTCTTTGATAATCCTAAATTATTCTGTAGCCTTCCTATGTGTTATCTCCTGCACAAGGATTTCATAAACTCTGCAACTCATTTTACTTCTAAAAGAGGAGGAGGAAATATTCCTGCTCTTTCTCCAAGCTGCCATGGAAACAGTACTTTTTCAACTATATCTTCTTATCCATCTTAAAGCAGAAGTGCAGAGTGTTTGAAATCTTAAGCCCATGGCCTATGTTATTACTAGGCCTGTGCAAAGCAGCAAGTATTCACTTCAGATTTGGATTTGGCTAATTTGGAGGGACAGTGATTTAATTCGATGATTCAAATCACTGTCCTGATTTGATTCGGCTGATTAGGATTCGGAGATTCAGTGCCGATTTGGAGATTCGGCCATAGACTACAATGGGGAATCACTAAAATACTTCTGATGAATAACCTGAGGGATACTCTAACCTGTCTAAACCGTCTTGCCTAGGAACATGCTATAGCATGTTCTATAGCACTGTCCTCTTTACAACAAATAAATAAACAATAGAGTTGCTGGGCCTTCTTTTAGCATCACTGAAAGGAAGGTAAGAGGAAAAACAAGATCCATAAGCTTCTTCTCACAGAGACAGAGAAAAGGGGAGAAAAAGAGACAAAGGACTTCACCGTTGAGGGAATGGACTCTCTGACTGTACAGTAGGAAAATAATAATGAATTTTCTCCCTTCTCAGGCCCAAATAAAATGGAACCTTTCCAGTACCATGAGATAGGAGATAAGCTGACTTGCAGCAACAGCAGATTCAACTCAAGACCTAGGAAAGAGTGTCATTGTCTATCTTTCCTATTGGTGTTCATCTGAATGCGTCCAAATCAATACATTGGTATAATGAGCTCATAACACAAGAACAAGAAAATCATTCCATAACATTAAAAGAGGAAAAAATATTTTTTACATAACAAGCAATTAAATTGTTAATTCCCAAATGAACTCACTGAGGCCAAGCATTTAAAGAAGTGGCAAATTTTGATAGGTATCAAAAACATCTGAAGTTGACATAATGACAAGTTTGGAAAGCCATTACATCTGACACTTTAGTCTCTATCACAGTGTTTCCAGACCAGGTGTTATGACCCCAAATGAAGTCATGGCATTTGTGAGTGGAATCACAACCCCAATGGAAACTCAATTGTAGAAGTGGGCTCATAACCAAAAGTTGAGTCACAAGTCTGAAAGTACAACCAGAAGTGAGGCTGTGTGCTTGGAAGTGGGTCACCAAAGGAAAAGTTTGGGGCCTGATGCTCTAGCTATTAGACGTCAGGATGAAACCCATGTGACTGTGATAGGGAGGCAGAATATAGTGTATCTGCCTGCTGTAGGATTCATACATCCCACTCTTGTGCATCTAATAGTGACTACTCAAAGGGATGGGATCCTAAATTAGTTAGATTTTAGTCTGATCTACCATTGCATTATTGCTATTTTCTTGTGTTCCTTTTACATTTATGGCTTCTATGGCCCTTTTGTCTTCCTTGGAATTTTGCTTGGGTCATTTTAGTGCTACTTCCCATCCCTTTCAGTAGCCAGGAGAGGGGTTAGAGTTGTTTTCATGTTCTGTGTAAAATGCAGGAAAAGAACAATACTCGGAAAAAAGAGTGTCAGTGGACAGAAGGCATCACTGATGCACAGAAAGAGAGGTGGAACTTAGTTTATACTTGTGTCTCAGCACAGCCTTGAAATCCCTCCCAAACTCCAACAACATCTCTCCAGCATTGAACTAGCTAACTTCTATTCTCACCAAGCCTTGCAACACACCCAGATGCCAGCTGTGCCCTTTCATCAACACAGACCATGCCATCAGTGAACCAAACAACATGGATTATAACATCTGGGGTTCAATCACTTTCTAGCAATGTCATATATTTCACTTGCTTGCAGGGCCCTTCTACTGTCTATGTTGGATAGACTGAGTGATTCCCATATGGAAGAAAGAATGGACACTTATCTGATATATCAACTCCAGAAAGGCACCAAAGCCTGTGGCAGAACATCACTGACCTCAGAGTAGCTATTCTTAAAAAACACAACTTTAAAAACGAACTTAAATGCAAAACTGCAGAACTAGAAATCATCCACAAACTGGATTTGGTTAAATATGGCCTTGGCAGAGACTCTGGATTTTTACCCATTAGCTGGACTAGCTTGTTATAACCTCTACATCCCTGAATGGGTTAACTGCTTTGTTTATCCCTTTTGATTTCTTCAACTCACCTTCGACTTTCAGCAGTATCCCTTCATTCCTTCCCTTTCCCTATTTTTTTCAATTTAAACAATGATTTTATTCCTTTGTACTTAATACCCCTGCTCTCTGCAATCCATCCCTAGCATCTGATGAAGTAGGCTGCAGCTTAAAAAGCTCAGCCTAAAGGCCTAAAAGCTTAACAAATGAGTTAGTCTATCAGGTGCCTCCCTGCCCTGTCTTCTGCTTCTCTTCCAATTAAAATCTTTACTATATTATAGGTCGTTTCCTTTGAGAGAGAGTGATTTTTCTAACAGATATTTGACTGTTAAACCAAATATTTCTTCAAGTGTAAAAATAACATTGAATTACTTGAGAAGGACTAATCTTCAAATGTCTTTGACTTTTTCATATTCATAAAAAAGTACAGAGTAAAAAATAAAAGAGAAGGGGAAAGAAGCATACCCTCCACTGTAAGCACATCACTGGGCAGTTTTTCAAATTAATGCAGTTTAACTATTACATTAACTTAATGGCTATTTTCCCCTACTTTAACCATGTTAAATGTGCCGGCAATAATGAGCTTCTAATGCTGTCTCTTTCAAGTCTCAGAGGCATCTTTAGAGCTCTGCTTATCTCCTGGATCATAAAGCTGCATAATTTAGTATTCAAACAATTCATTTAAAACTGAAGCACTTTGAATTACCGTAAAATTAATCAGAACAAAGAAATCTTAACACACCATTTCTGTTTATGTCTATTTAAGAAATTTGAAAGTGTAAGTAAGATAAATTAAACTTTACAATAATCTTCTATTTTCTACTTATAGTTCACATACTATTACAACAAATATACTTAAAAGAAAATATGGGCATTTTGTTTTTTAAAAGTTACAAAGAGGGCTTTATGGCTAACAATTGAAGATAGTTGTTTGATGGGACAAACCTTCTACATGGTTCCATATCATTAGCTTAAAGAACTACACCTTTAAAATAAATTGGCATTCTAAAACGTTTCCAGATCTTGCACTATGCTGAGGTATTGACGTCTATAGTTGCTACTGCCTCACTATTAATTAGCTATATTAGGTTGTATTGTAACTTGCATAACTGTTTTGCTTTACATTTCAATATACTTCTGTGGCAAGGTTTTGCCTCATTTGCTTTGTTTTCTTTTTTGGTGGGTTTTGATTGGTATTAGATGGATTGTTGACGGTTCTAGGAAGGAAGAGCTGCCAGGAAATTGGGTTTAGAGCCCAATTTTGTCACTAACTCATTCTGTGACCTTGATCAAGGGAGGCAGAGATGAATGTGCAGAAGGGGGCACTTTAGGTTCACAGTGGGGATTGTTCTTGTACGGGTGCATAGATTATGAGGGAATTTTCAAGGCTAAGGAAGCCTGGCACAGGAGCTCAGAACACTTGGTTCTTGCTGTACTCACTCAGGCTGTCTGTGTGTCCTGATTCTTGCTGTGTTCTTTTACACTAGTGTTTTCAAAATGACAGCACTTAGTGTTACTCAGATATGACTTTGACCATCTCTTTTTACAGCCAGAAGAGCCCATCCATTTCTGAACCTCGTGTGCTGAGATAGAAGTCAAGCAGAGACTGTGTGTGTGCCTATAGTACATTCCAACTACTGTTGGGGTGCTTGATGTATTATCAGGGTTGCCTTCCTAATCCCATTCACTCATGCCAGGAGTACCTACTTCTGCTGCTGCTACACACGCTGGAGACAAAGGTCTTGAGAGCATCCACAAAGGAATTCCATGAGAATGGCTTTGCTGCCATATTTCTGAGTTCGGTGCTTGTGAGAGTGTGTAGTCCTGGCAGTGTTGGGAATGACACAGACATACTCTATTGTGCTAGGTATTAGGAAGATCAGACCTCTGAAGATTCCAAAATACAAATGTGCAGGGCCTGTTATGTCCAAGGAATATTATGCCTTTTTAGGGTATCTGAAGAAATGTTGGAGAAAATGAGTTTAAATGAGATAGGGAGACACTGCACTATAGTTTCACCCTGAAACTACATTTTGCACAAGAAAGCAAGGCACTAAAATACGTGGGATAAATATAACAGTACTTTAAGTAGAAGTAAAAAGTCAGTCGATACAAAGATGACATCAACAAAATCCACAATTCCTTAAGCACCAGTACAGCTATAAAATATCATCTCATATCAGTGTATCTCTTTAAGTCTTGGGCACCGTTGCTGCATGTTCATTCTCACTTATTAATTAAAAGTAGATTGGTGGCAAAGAAGTGAGTTGAAGAAGGAGGCAGAGACCAAAGTTGTTGAACTGGGATATAATAACTCATATGACAGACTGATAAATCTGCATAGTTGCATGTGCCTCCACTGAAAAGAGAATTCCTTCATTAGGACAAAGCTGGGGCTAATCAAAACAAGCATGACAAGCTTATCTGAAAATGAACACCCAACTTGCAGGGCTGACGATGTTTTAAACTCTGTCTAAATCTGCAATCATTGTTTGTGTGTTGTTATGAATTAAGTTTGATAAAGAAAAGAGGGGAAAATGGTAGCAAAGCAGGACCTTTTAAAAATTATCTTTCTATTTTTAAAAAAAACATAGGTTTCTCCCCTCCAAAGCAAGTAATTGTTTCTGGAAAAAAACAAACAATGAAAATCAAGAGAACCGACATTGATATCAGTAATAACATGAAGGGTCTTGATACATCAGTAAGCATGGCGCTCACTTTGTAATAGTTACATATAATACTTACCTCTGTAATGTGACACCTATGGCCTAGATACAGATATTCAGGAAGGTTAGGAGGAGCTTCAACTGAGTTAAAAATGGCCACCCAATCTAAAGTTTGTCAGGTTGTTGGAGGAGGTTGGGTGGTGTGGAGAGGTCTTCAGGGAGATCTGGAGGGCAGGCTGTGGGAGGAATTGGGGAATTGGGTGGGGGGAAGGCAGTATCTGCAGGGGGATTAGGGGATTGGTCAGGAAAGCAGGGTCAAGGTGGGGATACAAGTGGTGTCCATGGAAGAGATCGGGGGGGCAGGCCAGTGATGTTGAGGGGGTCTGGGACTGTTTGGCAGGATCAGGAGAGCTTGTAGGGTCTGCAGGGGGCACTTGGGAGGAATGGTGGTCCCTCTTTTCCACCCCCTGGGACCAGAGGCTATGTTTAGCCCCCCAGCTCCCAGATGAACAACACCTCCATCCCACCCACCCCTCCCCTCCCAACTTACTTGTTTAGCTCCTGGCACTGGCAAATGCTGGTAAAACCATCACTGGGAGTAGCTTGCAGAATGGGAGGGGAGTTGTCCATCTGGGGGAAGGGGGAAGGGGCTAAAAATAGCCCAGTACCAGGGAAGGGGTAGGAAAAGTGCAGCCCTGGGGTTGGGGCTGGTACATGGGCTTTCCCAGACCTGGGCTTGTGAAGTTCAGGATAGTTAGGTTAGTTTTAAAATGAGTAACCCGATCTAAATTAGGTGTACCTTGGAATTAGGGTTAATTTAGATTGGGTCAGCCATTTTTAGACCAGTCTAACTGTCCTGAACTTCTATACAGTTTACTCTTAGATCAAGCTAAATAGTGTAAGCTCTGTGTCTGGATGAACTAAATTTGATCAGATGGTCATTTTTAACCTGATCTAACCTCCCGTAACCTCCCTGAATATCTGTATGCAAATTTAATGAAGTACTGGTTAAATAATCAGATAAATTTGTCTATTGGCCCAGAATTTCTGAGAAGCCATTTTGTGCAACTCTTGCTTTCTCTTTTTCCTCTAAGATATTTCTATAGTCCCTCTGGAATTTTCTAGCATTTTTTTGGCTGGAAAATGCCATCACTGCTCCCATTTGATTTGTTTTAAAAAAAATCATTCTCATAAGTTAAAATGAAATACCTCAGGTAAAGTCTGTCTGACCTCATGGAAATACTTTGATTTATTAAATGCAAATTCTATTTCTCACTAGTTTGCTGCTTCAATGCCACATTCTTCAGGTCTCCCTTATGTGCTGGTCCATGTGGCTAGACTGAATCTTCCATAATTCAACATGGTCTCTGATCTGGATTAAGTATTTTATGAACAATGTGACTTCCATGACTTTTGTACATCATGGAGAATGTAACCCTTCCCATAGAAAATGGAAGCATAAGGCAGATGAACTATAGCTCTTAAGGATTGGCAAGTAGTTCATAAATGTGTACATTTATGATAAACAAAGATAAAGTAAATGTTTCAATTTGATTTAACACACTCAAATTCCCTTCCCTTTCCTTCCCTTTCCCTCTCCTCTCTTCTCCTCATAAATTGTTATGCATCCCCATCTTCATAATCTGTGAGCACTTGCTAGCAATGCACTAAGCAATGTGACCAACATTTGTCATGTGTTGTTCATTCTCTCTAACATTTTCTTCCCAGGGGGAGAAACTGTACATGCAGTGGAGTGTTTTGTTTAGTAGCCTTTTCTTATAATGTAAACACTGTAGTATGCTTATGTAAAGAAAACAGGTCAAAGAAATCTGTCTTGTACTTGGAGCAGAAGACTATAAGATTTATGATACCCCTTAATTCCTGTGCAAATTTCTAAACATTTAGTTATAATCAAAAAGACTAACGTGCAATATTTACACACTTACAATTTGAAATATTTTGGTACTTTCCATTTTGTTGAAAATATTGATATGTTTTGACTTTTTACTCCAACATAGGACAAAAACAAATTAAAAAAAAAATATTTGCATGCCCCCAGGATACAAATCCTGATTTTGATCAGCTTTATTAACCAGTTGTTTTGCAATTGTATATCTATATAATACTGTGTGATATTATTCTGTGTTAAATCCTTTGCCTTGAGGTAAGTGGTACATACAGTGGTAAGGAAAGAATAATAACATCAGAGGAATAAGTGGATCATTTTTTAAGTTTGGGGACCAGGTATATTAGAGGAGGGAAGAGCAAGTTTTGGTTTGTCAATGGAAGAGAATATTTGAGAACATGTAACACAAGCAAAGAACAGAGATTGTCAGTTTTTAATATTCAGGCAAAGTTAAAACTACTTTCACATGCAAACAATAAACGAAAAGAAAATGCAACCTAAGAGTAAAGTGAAAGAGCCCAAAGAAAATAAAAAAATGTAGAACTTATCACATATCATTGTATTGATTACAAAAGCCATCAAATGACTCTGCCTCACATTTGAAAATATGTGGTTTCTACCAAATTGCAATATTTACCTGATGTCTAAGTTTGAAAAAAACCCTTGAACCTAGCAAGATCTGTAATCGGTACTTACTTATCTATAAAAATCAAAACAAAATATATCCTGATTCTTTTCACAAATTATCATCCTGTTACAACCTCCCCACCACCAAAAAAAAGCCAAACAAAGAATCCTAAACAAACCCAAAACTAGATTTCATGGTACATTGCAATCTTCCTACCTCTACAGTATGAACAGCAGGCTAACAGTTCCTTTTTAAACAAAAATATTGTTATCTGTTTCAGCTACTGAACAAATGCATCCATACATATGCATGCATATGATACATTTCAATTCATACAAGACTGTAAATGCAACAAAACAGATTAAAAATCCTATGTAAGCTTAAAATACAATACAAAATGATAGATATAAATTTTACATAAATCATGGCAATATTCAGAACATGGATAATTAATTAGTTGTCCAGTAAATGCACTCAAAATTGATTAGCATGTTGGGTGTTTGTTTCTGATTCATAATGAATAAGATCTGTGATAGAGCAAACAATGGAGAAAAGGACCAGTTAGATAGGAGTTCCAAGATTTCTAGAGAAAATATTAACTTACTGGGTGATTACTACAATACTTCACAATATGGTCTAGCAGGGTCTGTATATGAATACCTTAGAGTACCTTTCATTCTAATATATCAAAATACTTCACAAAGATTAAGTGAATTAGTATCACAGTAATTGGGCCTGAGAGATAAAGCACCTTTTTATTCATTTATAGATCTATAAACTAAAGCGTCCAGAATATGTTGTGAGTTGTTAAGTGAAACATGTAAAGTGGTTAGAATTCTTTTTGACAAATATCCCCCCCCCCGCCCCCCCCGAAATGCCTATAGGTTGAAACAAAAGCTCTTTCTTGGTCTATTGTGACAAATTTGCCATTCTAAGGAAAAATAAATAAGCTTCAGAATTACTGACACTTTTTTTTTACATTTTATAAGTGAGAAAGTTTTATTTTTCATCTGAATAGACTTGTCATGTTGAAAAGTACATTAATTATAGATTTTAAAATGTCAAAGATTTTTTTAATTAATCAAAATAAGCATCATGTTTTATGGGCCTGGGTTTTGTTTTGTTTTTTGTTTTTTTTGTTTCTGGTTTTGTTCAGATTTGTGTTTGTTTTTGTTATAGTCCACAAGAAAATTCAAGTTTGCCATTTTATCAGTTCAGGATGGTAAAACTTCTAAAAAGACTTTCCCTCCCCATCTCTGGATACAGGGTCATAGAATCAGAGGTAATGTTTTAATTATATTTTTTTCATTTATGACCACTTACTATTACTAGGGGTCTACAAAACTCAAGGCAGCTGGCTGATTTCATGGGCAGATCACGGGATCAACTGCCATTTTCCAGGGCTCATCATGGCAGGAGCCATCCCTATGCCTCTGATTGGCCATGGGGCCCTTGTGGCCTCACCCCTCACTGCTGGTTGGCCGCAATGGCTCTCCATCATGTGGCCCCACCCCTCACCACCAATTAGTGGTGAGGGGTGGGGCTGCATGACAGGCAGTCCTCTTAGCCAATCAGTGGTGAGGGGCAGGGGTGACAGCCATCTTGGTACCTAACACTGGTCTTTGTTCCATCTGGTGCATAACCTGTGCTGAATAGAGTTGGTTTATTATCATCTCCTGTGTGTTGCATACAGCACTTGTGTTGCTGTAAACCAAAATTGCATTTGTTTTTTGCATTAGCATTTCATTTTTTACTTTGAACTTCTGCTCCACCATAATTCCACATCCTTCTTGATAGAGCTATTGCCAAGTCAGTCATCCTCCTTTTGAATAGATGTTTCTTTCTTTCACATGTGTGGCACTTAGAGGGCAAGTCTACATGTTCATTAATGTGAAATAATTACTGCATATTTAATTTAGTATTTGCTTCATGATGTACTAACTAAACACCCAGTAACTAGATTTACTGCACAGTAGTACCAGTGCACAGGTGTTTAGTGATGCTTACTGAGCAGTAGCCTAATACTACTGCACAGTAGCACGTTAGCATAGTTTTTGCCTGTCACACTACTGCACAGTGTTATTAGGCTATTGCACATTAAACGTCTCATGTAGATGCACCCAGTGATTATCATGTTCCATTTTTTATTGTTGTCTATAGCTCAGCTATCCTATTTATCAAGACTTTGAATTGTAATTATATCCAGCGGAGTACTTACAGTTCCTTCTGGGTTTGTGTTACTGGCAGATTTGAACAGTATAGTCTCTATTCCTGTGTCCAAAAACATTAATGAAAATGCTAAAAAAAACCCCACTAAACCCAGAATACACCTTTGTAAAGCCCCATTTGAGACCTCCTACCAATCTGATATTGATCCATTAATACTTTTCCCCTGAAGTGATTCACTGAATCACTTAATGTTAATACTATCTAGTTGTCTTTTCTCTGGCTTACTTAGGGGGATGGTATGTAGACATATGTCAGAAGTGACACTGAAGTCTCCTGCATTTATCTTATCTGGCAAACTAGTTACCCCATAAAAAAACAAAGTCAAGTATGTTTGATGTGATTTCTTTTAATAAATCTATGTCTGCAACTAGAGATGGACCCTTCAACTTCCATATATTTACAAATTGAATGCTCTGTAATTTTTTTTCTGGTAAATTACCAGTTATTGAAGTCAGGCTGACTGGACTGCAATTCTCTGAGTCCTCTATTTAGAGCTTTCTTAAAAATGGGCAAATTGTTAGCTCTTCTTCAGGCTTTGTTGCCTTCTTTGTCATTCATGAGTTTGGGTATGGTGAAATACACATTTTTAGTGGCTACAGAAAGGAAGAGGGAGTTACTGTTCCAGACCAAGCAACAAATGTTACATTGTAACTGTCACAAGTGCATGATTCTGTAGCAATACAAGTATAGCTATCCAACTTGAGGAGGCAGCTGGCCATTTTTGTGGGCTCATCACTAGGGATCTGGGTTATCCATTTCCCTGGATTTTCTCCTTACCAGAGGACAACATGTATTTCTCATTTTAACGGGGAAACCCATGAATTTTGTAGTTTTGCCAAGAGCTCTCTGCAGGCTGGCAGAGTTCCAGCCTGCAAGGGCCTGGAGGTGGCAGGAGGAGGGCAGTCAGGCAGAGGTATCATGTGCATGTATGGCCGCCGGTCAGCCATGGAGCATGGGTGCCAGGCAGCCTTGACAGCAGCTCCCACAGGTAAGTGTGGTGGGGGATTGAAGCCCCCATATGGAGGGAGTTGGACAGGGCTGGGGCTGCAGGTGCTGCCCAGTTGGGCAGTGCATAGAGCATGGGGCCCAGGGCCACAATGCACGGCCACAGGGCCCCAGTGGGGAGTAGGATGGGGCCATGGATGGCTCATCTAAGTCATGAAGGGGGGATGCGGCTGGCTCCCTCGTGCTGCATGCACTCCCGGGGGGACAGGAAAGACCTGTGCCCCCCAGATTTGTGCACAGGGCAGGGGTGGGTGCCAGCTTCCCATTACAGGCTTGGGTTCCCACCCTGCTGCCCTCTCTTGGGGCCTTCACAGCCCAGTGGGTGTTACCCAGCACTGCAGAGCACAGTGGGGCCAGGTGGGGATCTCCTTGCCTCTGTGAACTCTTCACTGCCCTGGTGATGTGTCCCCTGTCTGCATGGCAGCAGTGGTCTGCACTGCCACCCCTGCTACTGCCACAGGTGCAGGGAATGCTCACCAGGGCAGCACAGAGCTCGCAGTGGCAAGGACATCCCGGCACAGCCCTGCTGTTCCATGCAGTGCCAGTTCACACCCACTGGGCTACAGAGGCTCCCGGAAAAGGCAGCAGGACAGGAGCCTGAGCCCCCAGTAGGTAGCCCACACCTGCTGCATACACAGATCTGGGAGCACAGGTCCCCCCTGCTCCCAGGGAGTGCACAGGGTGGCAGGGAGCTGCCCTGCCCTCCTGAGCCTGCCACTCTGCTACAGCATCCACTGCCTCCTGCTGGGGCCAGTGGGATGTGGTCCCGGGTCCTTGGCCCTATAGCCTTGGCAGCTATGGGTCCCCTCCAATAGGGCTGGAGAGGGCAGGGGATGTGGGTGGGGGGCAAGGGGCACCATCAGGGCTGGGGGAAATATGGGGAGGAGTGAGGGGCACCA
>NW_005841867.1:2550879-2577889 GCF_000455745.1 Alligator sinensis | reverse complement strand
GGGGGAGTGAGGGGTGTCTCATTTTAATAATGGTTTTTTGGAAATTTTATCACAGAATTTGCTATTTTTTATCAGGAGAAACCAGGATCCCTGCTGATCACAGTGGGTTCTCTCCATGCCTCTGATTGGCTAAGGGCCCCTAGTGGCCCCATAACTTGCTGCTGATTAGTTGTGAGGGCTATCCATCATAAGGCCCACCCCTTGCTGCCAGTTGGTGGCAGGTGGGGCCACATGGCAGGCAGCCCTCTCAGCCAATCAATGGCAAGGGGCAGAGGCAGCTGCCATCTTGGGTTCCCCTTCATGTCAGTTGTTCCTCCTGTTCCAGCCTGGCAGACTGTGCAGCTGAGCCACAGTACCATGAAGACTGCTAGCTTCCTCTGGAGAGCCAGCATTTTATTTATTTTCAGTATTCTTTTTCCTAAGAATTTCTTAGGCATTGCCTGATTTCATGGGCAATGCTGCATTTCATGATTTCTGCAAAATCTGTGAAATTGTGATTTTGGTAGGTCCCTAAGTACAGCACAGTCTCTCCAGCTTTGACCCTACTTCATCTAGTGTCACAGCTGAGATGATGTACCTCACTTGTATTGCTACCAGCAGGACTACTGCCATGCAATAGTTACAAGGTAACTGCTGCCATATGCTCCCAGGCATCAGTATACCCCCTTCATCCTTCTTTGGAGCCACTGCAAATTTGGTTCATCCATACCCTTTGTAACTTCATCTAGTTCCTTCACCTAAGATGAATTTTGTCAAGACCTTCTGACTTAAATTCATTCAGGTTACTTAATGATTCTTTAAGGCATCATTTCCTTACCATGATTTGTGTCCTTCTCTGTTCTTTGTTTATATATTCATTTTTCTATGTGCAGGAATGTTTTCCTTTATGAAAATAGAACAAGCAGGCATTGAACAACTCTACTTTTGTGTCATCTGTTAATAATTCACTTTCTCCATTGGACCATAATTTCCCTGAGAATTGTTTTGCATCTGATATATTGCTAGATTCACTTCTTTTCTTAAGTGAAAATCAAAGAATTAAAGCACCACATGTGAATACATGGTTTCAAAATTAACCTCCACATACAGTTGATTTACTATAGCTTTGTTTATTCTTTGATAATTTCTTTAGGTTCTATCCAAGGGATTATGTACATGGAAGCACAATAGTTGAACAGAAATTAAGTTTTTCATAATTCAGGGAAGCATACAGACAGATCTGAAGAAATATCTTCATGAACATCACTTGTTCTAATAAAATATACAGATTCATGAATAGATTCAGACTATTTCCAGACTTGGCTCTAACTAGGAACTAAAAGGCAAAAGATTTATGTGATCTGAAGAGAAACCAGAGAAGCCAGAGAAGAGAAACCAGAGAAACTAGGAACTAACAACTACTGTTAAGTAATATATCTTATAACTATAATATAAATAGATATTTGGAAAGATTTTTTTACAATGTTTAGGAATAAAATTCTGACTTTTAAAGTCTGACAAAATAAATATTTAGTCCAATAAATAATTACAATTCTGAACAGTTTTAACATTTTGAAATAGATCTACGCGCACACATAATATTCTTGTGCAAGTTGTCCTTAGAAATTTAACATAGGACCTCCAGGTCTAAAAGCATGTATCTATGCTGTTTGAAGACCGTATCTCTTGGTTGAGACAGCAGAAGAAATATAAACATTTAATACAGGTAACCACTAGAGAAGAAAACAGAGATACTTTGTTAGAATGAGTTATTATAACAAAGAGCCTGGGGGCTTTAAGAGAAGAAGCAGTCTAGCACGAACAATGCATGCCCCCAGTGGCTGGGGTGGCATGGTGGTGGCAGGAGCACAGTGGCAGTAATCGAGGAGCTCCCACAGACCCTGCCAGTGCTGGCAGGGGCAGGGGGCGGTGGTGAGCACTGACCAAGGGTCAGCGACCACCCACAGTTGCCGCCACAGTGGCGGCAATGGCCAGCGGGGATCACGGACCCCCCACAGACGCCACCGGTTGTGCCAGTGGTGGTTGGTGAGCAGCAACCACCTGCAGGTGCTGCCGACAGTGTCAGTGGCACCTTTTTGTAGGGGATGCACTTCCACACTCAGGTTTCATGGGATTACTGAGGCTCAGGGAGCTCACAAGGAGTCAGCCTGGGAGGTATGCAAGCCCAAAAGGGAAAATAGCTGCTTTCACTGTGGTGATTTATGTTATAGCCTGGGGGATTATGTTTACATTACTATTTATACTGGTGGTTTGGGTTGGGACTGTAAGGAGTGGTTATGGAAGTCTCACGAGAGGCACATGATTGCCTTGATCCTTGCCAGGGGCTGGATCAAGGCCTGAGCTACTGTTGAGAACAGAGAGCAGTGCAGTGAAATGGGCTGGGGTCTGGTGCCAGAGGAACACAGCCACACAGGGTTCTGGGACCTGGCAGACAGGGGCCAGGGGCCCAGTGACAAGAAAGGGCAAGTGTGAGTTAGTGCCTCAAAGCCAGTGGGCCAAGGCTAGAAGGCCTAGCAAGATGAAAGGGGTGGAGGCCAAGGAGCCCAAAGACCCAACAGAGGAAACAACATTACAGTAACACCAGTGAGGCATGGGGTGTGCTGTAGGGTAGGATTGGAGCTGTGCAATTAGCCCTGAAGGCTTTGGGTGCCCTGCTGGGCAGTTGACTATAGAGGCCCAACAAGGGGCTGGGGACTATAGAGGACTTGTAGGACTTGTAGGGACCCTAGTAGAGGTTCAGTGGAACCGGGGACACACTAAGGCCCATGGGCAACCTCCCTATTTATCATTATACCAGCAACGCATGGCAGGAGAGACAGGAGGGTGCCCTAGGGGCAGAGCAAGACATGTTTGTGGAGCCACCAGGGGGCATTACAGCCACCCCTGGGACCCCGACATGGTATAGTTATATCTACAAAACAAAGTCTGGGAAGTGTTGACTCTGTGGCTTCTTAGTTATTCATAGTACTAAAAAAAATACAGGTAAAGTGTTTTCCACTGGGGGAAAAATAATGTAAAAAAAGTTGGTATTGTGTATGGATACAGGGTAGATACAAATTGTGATAGGAAACTAAGCACAATTTGTCTCTATTGGGTACAGACAGAAAAAATATTTTCATTCTTTTTATGAGGATATATTTTCTTTAATATGAGGTTATTACGATAGTGTTATTTTTTTCCTTAGTTCCTTTAAGTTCCTTCATCTCATTTTACAGAAAACAGATTGGATAAACAAGTAACACCATAGGGGCTCAATTGTATTCCCATTGACATCAATAATACAAACTTATATGTTATAGCAGAATCTGGCAATTATATCCACTGTGTAATGGGATATAGTTCCTAAATAGGCACTTAGATCTAGAATCCCCACACTTTAAGGAAGTTTGGATTCTAAACCAAACTTTTTAGAGACCAGGCAAAACTCGCACCCCAGCCCCAAACACCTTGGCTAAGTACAGATATTCAAAATGCCTGAGATGGAACCAATTCAATATACCCAGGTTTCTCTAAGCTGCACAGATTGAACTAGGAGCGAACAGAATGCATGTTTCCTCTTGGGGGAGACATGCAGATGCCTGCACTGACCAAACCAGAAGGCAGGGGGTGGTCATGCATGCTCCCCAGTGGGGCCTCTTTCCCCAGTCCCCAGCCCCTTTCCCAGCCCCCATCAGCAGCCCTATCAGTAGCAGGGGAACACCCCCCAGCTGTGCTTATTGGATTGGGGGAGGCAGGGCTAGGTCAAGGGGTAGAGAGGCCTCTGCTCCGCCATCACCCTGATGCTGCCCAGCTGGCTGCCTGGTGCCAGGCCCTCCGGACCTGAAAAAGCATAACTGAGGAGACTCTGCTCCCCCTCACCCCTGGCACTGTCTGGCTCAGCTGACAGCCCATGTGGTTCTCAGCCCTGGTCCTGCCTACCCATGTTAGCTGAGCTGGGCAGGATGGAGGGAAGAATAGGGGAGTGCAAGCTACCTCTGGCTGTGCTTGCTCATGTTGGGGAGGGCTGGACCTGCAGGGTGGGGGCTTCTGCTCCTCCCACCCCCACTCTTGGCACTGAGTTGCTTGGCTGACAGTCTTGGTGCAGCTCTCAGCCACAGCGCTTTACTGCCTGTGTCAGCTCCCCATCCTTCCTCCCTCCCTGCCTGGCTCTGCTGACATGGGCAGGCTGAGAGCCATGTAGGCTCCACCAAGCCAGGCAGTGCTGGGGTGTGGAGCAGAGGCCTTTGCCCCATGATCATGCCCCAGCCAACCCACCCTCCCCCCCAACCCAAACAAGCACAGCTGGTGAGGGGGCTTCCATTCCCCCAGCCCCACCACCACTGGCAGATGCAGATGCAGACAGGACACAGGGCAGGAAAGCAGAGGCTTTTCTGCCTTAGCAATATGACAGCCCAGGGAATGGGGCTGGCTTGGCATGCAAAGAATCATGGGTTGCTAGAGGATAGCGTGGTAACTTGAGTTGCAAAAGGATCTAGGACCGAATTTTGATAGACTTCAACCAAAATCAGTTAAGTCTGATCCTACATTCATTCAGGTCTATCTTAAACTGGTTTTGGCCATTTTAAACTGGTTTGTGTGCACTGAATTTCTGGTCTGTTACAGGTTTTAATCAGTTTCTGCTCACATAAACTGGTTTCTGTGTAATGTCTGTCCCTAGCCCTTTCTTGAGTCTTGAAGAATAGTCAGACTTGGCTCTAAGAAGCTTGCTTAATAGCTCTAGGATGTGTATGTTTTGCATCTGCTGTGCAGGTCTAGTCAATGCCCTGGGTACTGTTGTTTTTCCCCTTTTCTGAAGGGGAAAAAAGTTTATAAAAATACTGGTAAAGTAATCTACTCTGCTTCCTGAATTCCACAATTTAAAATAAAGGCTTGAATTCCAAAAGGCAGACAGGGTTACCTTTGTCTTCACAATAGAGTTAACATGTAGTGACACAGACTGTCTGGGGCAGGTTTTTGTTTGTTTGTTGGGGGGGGGGGGGTTTTTCAGTTTTGTCTTTTTTTTTGTTATTCAGTTATGTCTTCTTTTTTTTTGTCAGTGTTTTTGGGGGGCAGTCATGTTGAGGGCCACACAGTCCTATAATTGAGGGAGAGCCCTTGTAGAGAAAACTACAATAAACATTTTCCATTTATGAAGTAAAAGATAGAGGGCTCATCTGTCCGCAGTCCCATGTACAAAGATGATGTGATGGTGTTAGGAGCCTTCCACCTCTGTGTGGGCCATCATCTCTGGTCCACCAGATCCACATGAGACATTACAGTAAGTTCTTGAGAAGGTGTCCTCTTCTGCCACCATGTCTCTTTGCAATTGATACTTGAAGAAGACCAAAGATACAGTACAACAAGTGTACATTCTAGCCTGTAAAACCACTGCCTTCAAAGCCGCAGTAATCTTCCTGTGACTTCAGCAATAAAGAATCCAACAGCATATTCCTGCCTGCCACTTAAAAATTGGACCCAAAGGCCTTTCACTATTTTAAGAGGTGAAATTATTTCTCAAGAAACCGCACCTCCGTCTCAAACAAGAAAAGCATAATAAAACCAGACAAAAATAAAATGGATTCAGCTGAAGTTCAAAAACTTCTTTAAAATATTAGTATGGAAAGGCACAAATACCAGTGAGATGATAACAAACACAGTGAATCTCAGCCCAGCATGAATCAAAGTGACAGTTATGAAGCCTTGGAAAATGGCAATTGTAATGAAAACTTCTACTGACCCTTAACTAATAGTGTCAGAAACCCAACAGTGTTTAATTATTAAAATCAGCACATGTCCTGTACTAGCAGCTCAGAATTTTCAACTGTTCTGTCTGATGAAGAGGAGGAAAAAATAAATAGCAGCTGCAAACAATACTTCTTTATTTAATCTCATCTGCTTTTTTCCTTTTACTGGTTTGCTTTTCCCTAACAGAGTTAGAAAGCTTATTATGACAACATTTTCCACAGGCTTGTTAAAAATCAATGTTTCCTCTAATAAGAAAAGCTTCATAGAATAGAACAATTGAGAATTATTGAGTAGCATTTGGTCTGTTTGCCTAATAGGGAAAAAGGAAGAAAAGCAATATTTTGCTTATGGGAGGATATACCATACAGTAACATACCATACCTCAGACTAATTAAGAAATGATTTATACCCTTGCTAGTATTAGTGGCAGGGTACTGCCATAGACTCTCTTTGTTTCAATAAACACCAAGGGAAAGCAACCTGGGTATGCTTTAGCATGTATGAGCATGCTAAAAAATGTTCAGATGCTAGAGAATGAGTAGTGTCTGTCAAAGCTAGCATTCCCAAGGTTGGTATTCACTGTAAGTGTTGGGGTAGGGGGGGATCATTGGGCAGAACGGTTTTTGGTCTGCTCTGCCAAGTGTATTTAACTTTTTGTAGAGTGATGAAGAAGGGGAGTCCTGAATACTCTCATAGGCCATGTCCAGATGTGCATAGACGTTTGGTTATCCAGGGACAAATAGCAGCGCTGCACCTTGCACCACTGCTACTTGTCCCTGGGGAACGGTTGTGCTATGCACAACTTTGGTGCACAGCAAGTTACCCTGGGGGCAGTAGGGGAAGCTGGGAACAGCACTGGGCTGGCCCCAGCAGCTTTACCTGGGGTCCTGGGGGCCTCCTGGGGCTGCAGCAGTGGCGATTCTGCTGTATGGAACCTGGCTACCAGCCACAGCACGACTCCACTTTTCTTTTCTGCAGGTTATCTGCAGGGTATCCAGGGGTCAAACCCCCTCCCCCACTGCTCCCTGCAGCATGGAGGAAAACTGAATGTGCAGTGTGTGGTACAGCAGACGTGTCTGCTGCACCACATACTGCATGGCTATGCTCAGCTGGATGTGACCATAGTGTTTATAGAATAAACTCAGTCATGGTCATTCTGTATGTCAGGCAATGATACCTTTCATAGAAAACTTTTATATCACCAGGCTGTTAAACTTTCCCGTACCTCACCTCTGCTTCAGAATTGAACTTGGAAGAAGAAAAACATTTACTCAACAAGTTTGCTCGTGTCTTAAATTAGTGCAGGTTTGCTAAATTTATGAGCCTCATCTGAATTTAGTTCAAACCAATGAGAATGGTAAAGAGAAAAGGAAATAGACAAATAGGGGATACATTTAAGTTTTTTGTTTCTATGAGAGATGTGTAAGAGGCACCTGCTCTCAGTCCATTCTTCCTGTATCTCCCTGGCTCTGTTTTAAAGCAGTTTTCCCTATAACTCCCTATAGTACCTCTTTTATGCCTTGAAGCATGATGCTTTCCATCCTCTCAAAATAAGTATACATTATCTAATGTACTTGTGGATGTCTTTTATCATATGCATATCTATTTTTTTCCTGAAATCATATCCAGTATTTGGTTTCAATGTAATCTTGTGATGATGAGTTCCACAGGTCAATTAAGGCATTGCGTAACAATATATTTCCTTAAATTGCTTTTTTTCTTGCCTCTCAATGGCATTGTATATTTCCATTATAAAAGATTAAATTCCTTCTGATCTCCTTTGATTAATACACTTCCTTGTTTTTCCTTTAATCCTTTTTTACAATGTATACAGCACACCTGCAATGTATGCCAAAGGTAACTTTGAGAGTCACCTCAGTGTTTTGTCTTTGAACACTGAAGGGGGGGCGGGGGAAACCACACTTGAAAAAGTTAGTAATGGTTTTATTATTATTTGCATTCTGACAGCATCTAGGTGCTCCATTATGCTAAGTATGGCCCAAATCCAGTTAATGCCCTGAGTAGTTTATAATCTTAAGAGAAAAAAATGTGAGGAAACAGAAGCCAAACAGCTCACTTAAGCTCACAGGGCAGGTTAGGTGTTGAATTAGGTTTTCTGGGGCATGTGTAGATGAAACAGGGGCCCTAAATTAAAGTGATGGGTTTTAAAAAACACCGCTTCAATTCAGGACTGATTAAATCCCCATGTCGTGCATACACCCAGCTGACTTACCTGCCTTTCTGGCAAGGAGGGGAGGGCGAGCTGCCGGTGGGCAGAGCGGTCCCTGGGCTGCAGAGAGGGCTGGTGCTTCCCTCTGCAGCAGCTGTGCCCTGCCCCCACAGGCAGCACCTGCCCACAGGCACCCAGCTCGTGTGGTCTGGGGGGGGGGCCCGGCAGCTGTGGAGGGAAGCACTGGGCCCTCATGCAATTCAGGCAGGCAGGCTCCGACGGGGGAGGGGAGAGACAGGAGTGAAAGATCAGGGTCACCGCTTTTCTTGGGTGGAGCTGCTTTCCTGGGCTGCTGCCAGGCTGGCTGCTGGGCTTCCTGAAGAGCCGTGGAGCTGCACAGAGGCCGGTGCTTCACTCCACAGCTGTAGGGGCAGAAACCTAAAACTCCTCAAAGGTATAAGGATGTCTCGTTATTTGAGTACAAATGTTCCTTCACTCTACTCTAAAATGGAAAACTTAATATTCTTGTATAAAATCATTCTCTGGATTTTTAGTTGTAACTGTGTTGGTCTAAGGACATAGGCAGGCAAGGTTCTTTGAGTAGATGTGATATCTTCTATTAGACCAACTGAGTAATTGGAAAAAAGATCTTAGCAAGCTTTTGGGTGCAATCACCCTTCTTCAAGCATAGGGAGTCTATCCTGTTCTGAGACTTGAAGAAATGAGAGAAGCTAAAAGTGTGGCAGGATGTCAATGAGAATGTAAATAGGTAGAATTCAGAAAGACAAAAGGTAAAGCAGAGTGGTAAAACAGGGAGGGGAGGAGGAAGGGGAAGAGAGCAGGGGGAAAAAAGGCTTTCTTTTTTCTTTTTCGTATGAGACCAGGCACCAAAATATTTTCCTATTATGAAACTAGTTCCCAAAGTTTACAGCTGCAACTCATAGGTACCTTTTCTGTGTTACTGTAACAGGGAACCCTTACCCTGTTACTGGAAAAGGCAAGGTTTTTGTAGCACATACACAGGCAACCAGCAAAGATGGGGCTAAGGAACAACTCTGTAGTTAAGCCAGCTGACAGGGGAGGCACATGACTAGAAAGGGGCAGGGATTTAGTAGAATATAAGCCAGAGCCAGAGTTAGGGGTTAGACCTAGGAGGAAGCAGGATGAGGAAGTCTTGCTGTGAGATGGCTGCTGCTGATGACCACCTGAAAGCAAAGAGGGAGTACAGCCAGAGAGAAAATTCAGGGTTCAAAAGAAGTGTGGTAGGCAGCTGGGCTAGGGACAGATATTACACATAAACCATTTTAAGTGATCAGAAACTGATTTAAACCTGTAACAGAACAGAAGTTCAGTGCACATAAACCAGTTTGAAAATGGCTGAAATCAATTTGAGATAAACCTGGTCGAAAGTAGTATCAGACTTAACTGATTTGGGTCAAACCGGTTTATGCAATGTCTGTTCTAGACCCCTTGCTGGTTTAAGTTAAACCAGACTTCCCCAGCATCCTGGCATGCTCTGTGGGCTGGGAAGGGCTCTCTGCTCTACAGCAGAGCTGGCCCCTCCCCTCTGCTCCCTGGTTGGAGCTCGGCATAGACTGCAGGCACCTGCCTGGCTTCCCCCTGCTCTCCCCTCCCCTCCCCATCCCCTCTGCCTTGCACAGACACCTCTCAGCATTAGCTAGCAGACCACATGCTGCCTACAGTCCCTGCTGTGGCAGATGGGACAAAGACATATTCAACAAGTAATGTCCCTCTCCTGTTTTCTTAATGGGGTGATAAACACTGAGTTAGGGGTGATAAACAATGTGTTATCAATTACCTGCTGGGATGCTCAGGTGGGGGGAGGGAGTAACCCCTCCCTAAGCAGAGCATCCTGCTGAGACCTGGCCATGAACCCCTTAGTTCAGCACTATGGTAAGGAAGGGAGGACTGCTCTAGTGCTCCCTGGCTTCTATTCTGAGCCAGTGCAGGCATCTGCCTACATTTCTGGGATGTTTGTGCAGTTAAAAAATGATTCAGTCCAGACAGGTTAGACTAACCTGCAAAGATTGAATCAATTCAGACTCAAGCTTTTTGAATATCTGTCCCTAATTCTGGTGGGATGGGTGCCCATGTTGCTGCCAGAAGGCTTTATTTTGTCTTCAGTTTCTGCCTGGAGGATCAGGGGAATAGCAAAGGGATAGTTTGGAGGTCCCAGTAGTGCTTGAGACAGGCACATCTAGAGAAAAGAAAGAAACCAGGGAAGGTTCCGAAGGAATAGAAGAGCCAGGGGAAACTCAGTAGAAGAAAGGGAGAGATGGGGAAGGCTAAGTGAGAAAGAACAGCTAGGAAAGCTCAGAGGAAGAAAGAGAGTCAGAGAAGACTCCAGTAAAGAAGAAGAGCCCAGAGAAGGCTCAAGAGCCACGGAGAGGTGAGAGACAAGAGGATGGGGAAATGAAGGAAAGGGGACAGTGAAAACTAAGGCCTGAGTCCCATAGATCAGTAGAAAGTTAAAGACCCGGCAACTGGGAAAAGGCAAGGAGCTGTGAGCATTCTGAATGGTGAAAGGGGCTCAGTGCCCACTTATGGAAGTTGTGTAGCATCTACAAGGCATGGGCATGACTATGCATGAGGCTGGAGGTCACAACTTAAAAGCCCCTAATGCAATCCATGTCAGGAGAGTTGACCACTGGAGAAGAGAGAGCATATTAGATTCATCAGTCTCTGAAGGCAGCCTCCCTTTCAATAAGTTTCCAGCAAGATGTGGCAGGTGGAAAAGCAAGACAAGAGCTTGAGAGACAGGGAAAAGAGAGAGCTTGGCAGGGATAAGGCAGCTTTTAGGGGGCATCACAAGGGTCCTCAGTCACCGAACCTGTTATAGTTACCTGTGATCTACCTACAGACACTGAGCTAAATTTATCTCATGTATATGAGTGAAATCAGTAGAATGGCTCTAGGTTTGTATCAGTGCAACTCAGTATAAATTGAATGCTTTTGAACCTCCAATAAGATTTGCATACACAGATCAGTCTATCTGAGGCTTTATTTTTAAGAGAATTGGTACTTTTATTTTCAAACTGAAATTAAATGTAATGACATAACCCTTGCAATTCACTACATATGGAAACAAACTTGGAATAAATATAGCTATCAAAGCCCAGTAATTCCAGTGTGTCAGTTTCTTCATACAGACATTTCAGATGGTATTTTAAATCCAAATATATAGGAGAAAAAAAATCACTCAGGTTTACTTTAACATTAATTGTATGGATTATTGTTAGGTTTGCTGCAATAGTGACATGACCAGAGTGGAAGTAATTTTGTCTCAATTTTATTTTAGGATACTCAGCTAAAAAAATCCAAACGGAGTTAAATTCTCCACTCCAATGACTTGAATGCATACACCACAGATTGATTTGGCCCACTTAGAGAATTGATGTGATTTGTTACCATAGAGCTGAATCTCCTTTTAAAAAAACATTCTACCATAGCTGACATGCATATTAAGTAATACAGCTGCAGCCATCTGTAGGAGCTAATAATGAATTTCCCCCTTTATTGCTGTGGCTTATTTTTTTCTGCCTTTCTGTTTATATTTATAGTACATAAAAAAAAATCATGCTTTGAGAAAAGGTTGCAGTTACTTTCCTTCCTTTGTATATTACTGTCAGTAAAATAATCAGTGCAACTGTTATCATTGTTTCTCACACTAACTATAGTATGTGCATTGTCAGAAGAAATTTACTGAAATGGTAAATTAAATCAGAACATAAAGTGAAATTTCCCTGTTTTTCTGTTGAAGACTTAAGCATAGGAAAGAGCAAAATTTCAGAGAAAACTCTACAGATAAACACTTGGAGCAGAGGAATGAATAAGAAAACTAGGAAATATTTTTTTTTCAACTTTTCCTAAAAGAAACTCAGAATTAATCCTCAGAAATTTAAGTCTCAGAAAGAATATACTCATGCATTATGTATGTATTTTGTTATTCTCATTCTTAACACTGCATGTGTGAACTTGGCAACATATTTTCTGTTTCTATGAAGAAGGGAACAGTCCTATTGAAGGATGTTTTGAAAAGATGGAAAAGAAAATGTGCTGTTTTGGTTTTGTTTTTCAATCCTGATTCAGAACCATATCAGTTCAGGATAGTACTTTTATATCACTTAACAATTACGCATTTGTTTCTAATAGGACTGGATGTAGGTGCATATTTAAGTGTTTTCTTGCAGGGCCTTTACCTGTATGACAAGAAGATTAACAGCACCATAGGGAGGACTCAAACACATTTTACTTCAGGATTCACTGGGAACAATATTCACTTCAGTAACACAAATTTCAACTTATTTTCTTAAAGTTGCTATTTCTGTACTTGCTGTTCAGTGAGGTTGGTTTCCGCTAGGGCTGTGCAAAGCTTCAGTAGCTGATTCTATTTGGAGGAGATTTGGCGGCTTAATCTACAAATCCAAACTGAATTGGGAGACCTATTAATCTCTCCAAACTGAATCAGAAGCCTCCAAATTGATTTGGAGAGATTCAGAGAGATTTGGTCATAGACTGTACAGGCAGGCACTAGGCAGTGCGGCAGGGGGGAGCAGCTGAGGGACCAGCCAGATGAGCCCCGGCTTGAGCTGGCAGTCCCAAGAGAAGCCTCAGGTTGTCTGGCTGCTGCCCTGGCTGCCGCCCCAGTGGGGTGAGGCAGGAAGTGCTGGCAATCCTAGGAGAAGCTGTGGGGGCTGGGAGGAATGATTGGGGAGCTGGGGGATTGAACCGGGTTTGATTCCTCAGCTCCCTGATCATTCCCTGCAGCCCCCATGGCTTTTCCCAGGGCTGCCAGCACTGCCTGCTTTGCCCCGGCAGGGGAGGAAGCAGCTAGGGAAGCAGCCGGACAAGCCACGCTTGATCTGAGCCACCCCGGGAGAAGTGGCGGGGGCTGGGGGGAATGATCAGGAAGCTGGGGGAATGATCAGGGAACTGGGGGAAGGATTGGGGAACTGTGGGGAATGATCAGGGGCTGGGGGAATGAACAGAGGCTTCCCCCCCAGCTCCTGGTTCGATCCCCCAGTTCCTGGTTGGATCCCCCAGCTCCCTGATCTTTCCCCAGCTCCCAATCATTCCCCCCAGCCCCTGTAGCTTCTCCCGGGGCTACCAGCACTGTCTGCCTCACCCTAGTGGGGAGGCAGCGGGGGAACAGCTGGACGAGCCGCGGGTTCTCCCCCGCGGCTTCTCTCAGAGCTGCCAGCTCAAGCCAGGGCTCATCCGGCTGCTCCCCCAGCTGCTCCTGCCGGTACTGCCTGTCTGTATAGTTTATGGCTGAATAAGATTCAATGCCAAATATATTCGGATTTGGATGCAGCCAGATTGAATCGGGACAGTGATTCAAATCACTGAATTGAATCACTGTTCCTCCGAATTGCCGAATCCGAAGTGAATACTTTCCACTTCACACAGGCCTAGTTTCCACTGGTCACCTACACGCTGCTGCATTCTACATTACATCCTGTTCTGGAAGGCACACAACACCATCGAGAGGGATTTCCTGCTGCTCCTTGAAGCAAATTGCTTGTGGTTATTGTCTATTTTAGATACATTTGTGGTTCTGTTTTCCAAAGTATCTTTAATGGATTTTTTTCTTCCAGCACTTGTCTGAGGTAGAGATTAGGGATAGGCAATTTTGGGGCCAGTAAAGTATTTATGAAAAGTATATGACATTCTTGAACCCCATTTTTTTATAGTCTTGGTTTGGCCAAAAAACTTGTAATGTAAGTGCCATTCACAAGATGATGGTACATGATCCCCTAGCCAGTGACTATGGCATTTATTTATGTTGTAGGATACATAGGTTTAAATTCCTTCTCTGCCTGATTGAGAAGAGACTTGAACCTGCACTCTTACACCCTAGTGGACTATAAGCTATTCTAACATGAACACTGTTTTCAAACTCTTCTGTTGAAGCTTTGCATAGAACTACTTTGCATAAAGTACCTATTGGGCTAGGCAACATGTGAGATGACTTAAAGCATTTATACACATGCATTTGTCTGCTCTGATGTTCCAGTGACCTTTGATGTGTTTTAATTCAAACGTGTGTGTTTTAATTCAAAAGCGTGCTGCCGTCATTTTCTCAGCAATGATGTGCATTTTGCCATTTATACAAATGTATGTGCTGCAGCACCAGGTGTTTTTAAACTACCCGTGCTATGCTGCAAGCATGTGCACAAATACCCTTAGTGCTCAGGGCACTCCATTTCAAAGGTGAACTTAGACCGCTCCATGTCTGGGACAGCTGCCTGTCACCCAGGCCAACACCAGCTAGCTGCCATGGTGTTAATTTAAGTGGTGTGACCAACCACCACTGAAATTGTGATGGTCTTTTCACCTCCTTCCCACCCCCGAACATAGTTACCCCAGTTGCCCGTTTTGGTTATGCTACTGCTCTTTTCCATAGTTGACAGAGAAGAGATGTGAAAACTGATCTCCAGTGTTGCAGTTCTGCCTGCTAAGTACTGGCCTATTAAGTAGAATGGCATCACTACCTGATCCTCACTCTGTTTTGTGTGAGATACATCTGGATCTAGCCAGTCCTAATTTCAGAAAGGGTTCACAGCTCTGAGTTCCAAGTACACGGAAGCTCTTGACTCTCCTTGAGGTTTTGGCCTGTACCTTGCCCCTCTCCCTGGTTTTTCCTACTGTTTAGCTTATGGGTTTTCCCGGTTAGCACAATGGCTTCTCTGAATTCAGTGAGCATGTGTTCTCTCATTGCCCTCATTGGATATCTTGTACATTATAATGTGTTGCAGAACCAGCTTTTAAAGTTCATAATAGTTTATCATAACATATTCAGATTTAGGTCAACTGAAAGGAAGAAATGTTTTTTTGGGGTAGAGATTCAAAACTGTATCTAAATAATACTACTTTTATGTGGTATGTGCAGTGGTATTATATCCTTATTTCATTCTCTACATAAGGGGTCTCACATAACTGAAAGTAAGTGGTAACTACTGGTTACTACATTGACTACTGGTACCAGTAGTAAATACCAGTTACCAGTTACTACTGATACCAGTTACTACTGATACCAGTTACTACTGGTAACTATATTTTCCTGAACAAATAAAGCTTCTCTTTGATGCAGCACTGTAAATAATGAATCTACTGAACATGTTTACACCTTGCCCTTCAAAGAAGATTGATAATAATCTATGGATTTTAATGCTAAAATGCCTTAGATGTTGAGGCATTGTGTACAGTGAAAGACAGACCCTTTTATTTATTTATTTTTATAGCATCCTTAAAAGTAAAATCTGTCCGTTTGTTAAAAAAAAATACAATGCAAATGTGAAATTAAAGAAGATTTCATTAAAATGGACACAAATATTTTGTAGCCCCATGGACCAAGTGAATAATCAATATTAGGGCATTTTAGGATTGCTTCTACTAGAAGAAGAAATTTAACTACGACAGTCTGATTGATTGCAAAACCCCATGTAACTGCAGTGGAGGGTAAACTGCCATAGATTAGCTTTCATTTATCCAGGGTTGGTATCCAAAAAAGGGACCTAGGTGCCAATGCTCTACCAATGGCTGTGTCTACATGGTCAACTTAACATGCCTTGCAGCAGTGCCTTCAGGTACACTACAATCACACTACATTGAACAAGCTGCCTCTTGACTGAAACTAGTGTAGCAACATTTGTGTAGCACTTCAGGTGCTCCACTCAGTACTTGAGACACGTTAATTTACCCCTCCCCGACCCCCTACAAGGCACCATGTAGAAACAGCTGCCCTGCTTCTGATTTAAGAGGCAGCCCATTCAAAGTAGTATGATGTGGTTAAGAGCAACACCATCAAGTGCAGTCAATGTTTTGTGTAGATATGTCCTAAGTTACAATCAGTTCTTTTTCTGTGTGACAGGGGGCAAACTCCCAAGCCTGGACACAGTGCCAGCCCTCTCGCCTGTCTTTGGGCAACCTGCCCGCCTTACTCTTCTGCCACTCTTCTTGTTGTTAAATAATTAGGTTGTTAAGTAGGCGGGAGTCTGCCCTTCGAGTACCCTGCTGTTCATGAGTGGTAAACACACGTCTCTGACCTTCCCTTATCATGTCCCATGCCTTGCAGCTGTTCCTGTGAGTTGTGCTATGCTCTAGCTTGAGGCTGGGCCCAACTTAGTGCAGTGTTAACCCTCTCTCATACTGCTCTGTTCGAGGGCCTTACTCATACCACACCCCTCTCACTGGTGATCACCCCAGTGATGCTCTGTCACATTCTGGAATACACGTTTTTCTCCCTGGATATATCTACATGTGAAATTAATGTGAAGCAATAAAATCCAGTGCATATCACACCTGAGTTTATTGCTCTTGGGTACTACATCTTCATGTGTGCCCGGGACCATTGCATGTTGAGTTATATCAGAGCAACCTTCACTGGTAGGAGCTCAGGCGGGGGTCAGCCTGCCAGCCTGGGGCTGCTCCAACCTGGCTCAACATACTAGGGAGGGGCTGGCTGGGGCACAAGGGTGCTCCAGTGTGGGGCTAGCCAGCAGGCAGTTCCACACTGAAGTACCCTTGTGCCTTAGCCAGTCCTGTTAATGGCTACAAGTGCATTGCTGCACACCAGAGAATGCCACTGCAGGATAGCACTTGGATTTACAAGTACTAACCTGCAGCAGAGTTAATTAGCGTCCTGTGGCCATTTATATAAGATTTAGTTTCTTTTCTTTTTCTTGTTTTTTTCTTTTTTGTTTCTGTTTTCTTTTTCCTTTTGCCACTCAATTACTATTAAAACATTTAAGAAATTTTTGAAGGTTACATGACAAACACAAAAAATTAAAGGAGAAAATATCTGGGATCAAAAGGAGAGAAAAACAAAAACAAATTAAAAATTAAGAGAAAAGTTTCACAACAATGCTGGAAAAGTATAAGATCACTCTGTTTTAAGCAACAATTTCTTTCAAAATTAACAGTATTAGTGATTCCTTTTGATTCTACCAAATTTTGTAATTCTGCACTCCCAAGTAGAATCAACTGCTAGGTTTCCTTACGAGGATACCTTTTAAGCCATCAGACCACCTTTAATACTTACTTATTCAGTGCTTCTTATCAGGAGAACCTGAACAAATATTCTGTGATTTTCATTTAGGCCAGTTCTTAGACTTTTTCTTCCCCTTTGCCACCAACTCTAAGCCACCAGCTTCTAAAATTTCCCAGGCCTCTATTAGACATGAGGACATCTCCCAATTTATTTGTGAAATCACCATATTTTGCAGCAGACAGTATCTTTCACTTCAGCGTTGAAAATCAAGCTTAGATCTTGATTGTAGAAGAGGGAAATATGAATAATTGTTGAACCAAAATAATAATTACATATCATTAATTGTATTTTTTTCAGTTTTTCATGGGAAAACAAAAAACGGGGAGAAAAAACAAGTCCTTGTTCTGCCTGGTCTATTACATTAATTAAGGCAATGAAACAGTCTTGAAGACAACAGGCATTTTTTCAATGGTTTAGAAATCCTTTGATTCTAGAAACATGTGTGTCAAACTCTGAGAAAAGAGTGTACTTTTTAATTTCTGCAGAACCATGACTGAAATAGGGACTGAACACCTGCCACTTGGTTTGAAAATGGAAAGTAACTTGTTTGTTCCAAAATTTGCAATGCATAATGGCTTATGTTGTATGACATTCCATGATATTGAGCTTTAGGGCTTGTGTAGGTGAAAAACTTACTGTGAAGCAAGCTAAGCAGTGAATTTACAGCACCTTAGGTGCTTCACACTAACTTTGTGCCTTGTTGTATGGGGCATTTGGTACATGTAAAATCGTTGGAATGGTCTGAGGTATTAAAGTTAGAAGGTCTTCTGAGCAGCCACAAAATCATGTTTATTATGACCCCTACATGCACAATTTGAACTCTGCCACTAGAGTTTTCTTGGCCTGCTGTGCTAGAGTGATTTTTCCCATATTTTCAACAGCACACGAAAACAGGTGAGCACAGACAAAAGTGCCAATATGCTGAGGTGAGGTGAGGATGTGAATTCTAAACCCTCTTTGACCAGCTGCTGGCATCAGATCATATCTATTTCTATATCTCCAGGGGCTTGCTGGAGATGACAAGTCATGGGAACCAAGCAAATCCTTACTGAGACTGCTCTAATCTAATCTATAGATACTCTATGCTTTGGCAGCACAAACTACTGGCTGGTGAGGTACTGCTTTGAGGGCTATGATACTGCCATGGCATCATAGTGGTCCACTTGCTGGAGGCACAAAATAATGCCAGGCAAACTGGGGGGCTGCAGGCCCGGTATCATGCCACCTCATCAATGCTGAGTACTACTGGCGAGCTTATACCGGTGGGAGTAGCTCATTTTCGGAACCTGGGATATTGATCAATGGCAGAAAAACTTTAGGCTGCACCATACCACAATCATAGACATTGGACTTTAGTGCCTTATCCTTCCTTCCTTCCTTCTTATGTCCTTGTAACAAGGTATTTAGCAGAATTTGCAGATCCATTGGAATCTGACATGGCTATGCAGTAAGCACTTCTGCTAAGGCCTACTATGGCTCCCTGTGTCCACTGAGAGACATATGGCACCAGTGATTTGGAAACTGGTGCACACCAAGTCTCCATTCTGTTGCCAACCAGTGGCATGGGCAGACAGTGGCAATGATGGCCATGCACAAACTATGCAACAGCATACCTGGGGGCCTGGGGCCTTGGGGACTCACAGGAGGTAGAGACTCACAGGAATTCATTGCTGGTTTTGAATAGATGGGCTTCCTGAACTGCACTGGGGCAATCAATTGGACCCAAATTCCCATTCTGTGCCCCATTACTACATCTTAGATTACAAAAATCATAAGAGGTTATATTCAGTTATACTTAGGAAGTCATGGACCACTGGGGTACTTCATTAATCTCGGTATTGGGTGATCGGATCAGGTACATGACACCTGCATATTCAGGAACTCTGGTTTCCCCAAATTAGGTAGTGTTGGGTGTCATCCTTTGTGCCCCCACCATGGAGTTGGGTGGGCTGACTGTTTTTTTCAATGCTTTCCCCTTGATATGAGCCAAAAGTGTAGTCTTCTAAAAAAAAAAGCAACAACAGCATCCTGGGCTATATTAACAGGAGTGTCATTTGCAAATCAAGGGAAGTGATTCTTCCTCTCTATTTAATGCTTGTGAGGCCTCACCTGGAGTACTGTGTCCAGTTTGGGGACCCACACTTCAATATGGACAAGTTGGAAAGACTCCGGCAAAGGGCAACAAAAATGATTGGGGCCTGGAAAACAAGACTTATGAAGAAAGGCTTGAAGAACTGTTATTTAGCCTGAAGAAGAAAAGACTGGGGCGGGGGTGTGGGCGGGGGGAGTGGGGGTGGGGAAAGACATCGGTTAGCAGTCTTAAAATACCTGGAGTATGATTATAGAGAGGAACAACATGAGATTTTTCTCTGTGGCTGAAGGGGGCAGGTCTAGGAGCAACAGCCTAAAGCTGGAGCAGGGGAAATATAGGGTGGAGATTTGGAGAAACTTTCTGATTATGAGAGTGGCCAGCCATTGGAACAGGCTATCTAGAAAAGTTATGGAATCTCCATCCCTGGAAATTTTAAAAAGTAAATTGACAGACATTTGGTTGGTATGGATTAGTCAGGGATGATTCTTCCTTGAACAGGGGGCTGAATTAGATGACCTAATAAGGTTCCTTCCAGCCTTACTTTCCTATGATCCTGTGATCATTGGAGACCCAGTTTGCATGCTGCTCCCCTGGCTCATAAAGCCAAACACAGGACAGCGGACCTCAGGAAGGAGTTCTTCAATTACCAGCTGAACAGATGGTGGTGGGGTGCACCTTTGGGCACACCTAAAGGTGTGCTGGAGGTCCCTAGGGGTCTACCTTGAACTCAGACTAAGGAACATTCCCAACGTTGTGGCCTCTGTCTGCATCCTCTACACTGTATGAGATGCAGGTGAGTCGGGGGCAGACTTCCTGGAAACTGGACTGCCTTCAGGTGGATCCACAGTGGGAGCCCCTGGCACTTTGGATGGTGTCCAGCTGAGTGTCCCAGACAGAACCACCTCCAGATCATTCTTATGAGAGAAGCCATGACTGACTACTTTCTGGGTCAATGATCCACAGGACAGGAGGGTTGCAGGGGACTGCTGAGCATTTGTGAACACTTTACTTGCTGTGCCCTAGCTTTAATGTACTTTTCCACAACATCAGTAAATGTCTTTCATAATAACTGCTGGGCTTAACACTCCCAGTTGTGGGGGATTACTGGGGGATGGAGGGGGGAAGACTGAGGAATGAGAGGGCTGGAAGACTTGTAGGGGGACTCTCATACTTTATTGGGAGTTTGTGAAGGCTGGCGGGGAGGGTAAAACTGAGGCATGGGCTGCTGTGTGAGTCAGGGCTGTGAGCAACGCAAATTGGGACCTGAATAAGAAGTACACAAAGGAAAAAAATCATAACCTATGAAGGGGACCTGGAATCCCAAAGTCTGACAGCTCTCACTGCTACCCAAAGTGGCTACACCCATTATTCCTGGGATGATGGAAGTGGCTACCATGCTGGGACCTGAATGATGACAATATTCCCTGGTGCCGGACCATCCATGCCTACCTCTGCAGAGAAGCGTGCAGGACTGCTACCAGCCATACTAGCAGTGTTTCTGGTGAAGAGAGCTGGGATATAGGGGGCATAGCGATAAGGTCTAGTCTACATGTTCCCACCACTTCTTGGGACTTTACCCCCTTTGACATTTCTCTGCTTGTGCTCAGAACTCCTTTCATTGTGTGTTCCTGTTTGTTGTTGCCCTGAAATGCTGTCCTGAAGGGGGAAGGAGGGAACTGTTGGTTGTGTGGGAGGGAGTTCTGCTGATCCTGTCCTTAGGTACCAGCAGACAGAATTCAACTGGCAATAACAAATATCTGCAGACCAGCTTTCAGGGTACACAGAAAAGTTCACCAAAGTACTGCAATGCATGTGGGGCATCTGGAGACAGAGAGGAGGTCTAGGAAATGGTATGGGGCAGGCTGGGGTGAATGTGAGTACAGTAGTTTACTAGGCTTAACATATCCTGATTCTGGACATATTATTTGACCTATTTTTAATTCATTTGCTTATTTTAAATTAAAGTAGTTAAATAATGTAAAGCTTAGTGGTTAACTAGAAGTTAACTAGAGTTCTTCTCTAGTTGATCAAGGTGTGATGGCAATTGCACAGAGCTTTCATTCTCTTGCATTCCCTTTTCTCTGTCCCCTACCTTCTCCCCACAAGCTTTAAATTTTATATAGAGGATATTCTGATTGAGAGTTTTGACAAGTTGTGTATATGTCCATAGAAGCCTGTTCAAGGAAATGATAGAACTCTTCAAATATGACCACCAGAAATGACACTAGATGAACATAAATAATATGGCTCCAAGTAGGTCCAAAACATTTGTAACATCTGACACTGAGCTTGGCTACTTCAGAATATGCTTCAGGCTTGGAGCATGAGTGTATCTAAGTTACTGAAGAAACATTTATCCTACTCCCATGACCAAATTATGACCAACATTTTCTGTTCCAGGGAGATTTACATTGTACACTTCAGACGGTGTGTTCTCTGTGGCAGGTTTTAAGTAGAAATGTTTTTTTGGGGGCACTCCCACAATGGAAATAATATTTAACCTTAAATGACTGAATTAAATAAGCAGGAAAAAAAAGGTGCCCTAAAATTCTTTTCCCTAAGTATATATCCCCGCTGGCTGCAGACCATAAGAAAACTTCACACATGACTGCCCTCTTCATTTTATTCTCTTGCATTCTGTTATTTAGGCCATTGCATAACTAGAATACAAAATACTCTACTTCCTTCTGAGCATATGAAAGTTAATTTGCATTGTTAGCAAACTTTCAAGGCAGGAAATGTATATTACACACCTTGTAAAGGTACACTTTATGTTTCTGGAAAATGATGGACTTGAAATGTGAACAAACAAATAAAGCACTTTAAAATAATAGCACTTTGTAGCTGATCTACTATGACTATTTTATCTATCCATTCTGTTGTCGAAGCAAAATTATTGTAACCTTGTGTTTCCTTCAGGTTTAAAGTTACAACACTAACTTGATTTTCAAATGCCCTAAATGATATGAAGTCATTTGTATACTGGTACAAAATGGCTATATGTTGTCCACTTCTAAAGGGTATGCAAGAGGAAGAATGGAAAAGCAATTAAAATGAAAGAGGAAATATAAATGGAAAAAAGGAAAAGAAAGAATAAAAACCCATGAAGAATATCTCTACTATATCTCTTTGTTTGCAGGAGAAGTTAAAGATAGAAATAGTTGAACAAAGTTATACTGTTTTAAACATAGGATCAGAGAGTTATACAAAATCTTAAAAAGAGGTTTGCACCCCAAAACGAGGGAACAGCTGTGTAGTAGTAATAGTAATACTACAGTCTTTGAGACTGAACTGCTTGCATAGCAGTCTTGGGAGAGAGCACTTATAATTCAAGTTTTCAGTGGAGACAATGTTACAGAACTTTAGCACAGCCAGAAATATAATTCCAACCTATTTATTCATGTATGCTGCTCCCTATGAGCTGTTAGGGCAAGTGTTCTGAATGCTGTAGTCTATGCCACCAAATCTAGAATGAATTTACCTAGGTAGTTAATCATTGTTATGATGTCTCGATGTATTTTTCCAAAGTCTGCAGTATACTTAATTTCTCTCTGCAAACCAACAGCAGATAATTACCTTCTAGGGTTGTTATTTTATTCACTGAAAACTGACACTTCCTCCTGTTTTAGTATCAGTTCATTGTGCAGAATTCTTTGTAGTGCTTTAATTAACCTGGCACGATGATCTCACAACAGCCCCAAATAAAATTAACCTCAAACACTCATATGCTATTGTTATATGAGGTAGCTTGGGTGATAAACACGTACCATATGGTAATCTTTAAAAATAAAATCTGCGAACTGGCATATTTAATGTGATGATCTTGGCATGCTTATTGTTAAGATTGCAAAAATCAAAAATAAACTAGGCTTATACAACACTGTTCACCTAAAAGGATCCCAACATATTTTCCCAATGCTGTTTACCTATCTAAAATCTGCTCTGCTACCCTTAAAAGCAACCACTTTCATAATAGAATGCAGTAGCTATTTTAATAGAGGGCAGCAAATTGGAATAGCAATTTTAGGGCAAGTAATGAAGATAAATGGCATACCTTATTTAAACTGCAGGGGCAGAAGGTAATTACCCCAATTTAAATCTGGCTCCGATTCCAGAGCTAGCACTTCTCTTGCAAAAAGGTGTCAATCATTATATTGTGATTAAGTATCATTAGAATAAAAACATTTTAGATGCCTTATAACAAACACTGGCTAAACAGGTAGAATTCTAGAAGGTAAAAGTTTATAATTGAATAGCTGTTCTCAAGAATATTAGACAAATGCCATTCTATTTCTGCCGCTGGACAGCTAAAGATTCAGAGCAGGACCCAGTGAGACATCTAGATGTCTAAAATAGTACTGAGGTGGATTTCAGGAGTCCAAGTCCAAAAAAGCAATCCAGAAAACCTATGTTCAGCAGCCACAATATTCATTAGATGTCCGTACTACAAATACTTATTTGAATCACAGCATTGTCACAGAATTTCTCAGGTTCCATTTATATGTGGGAGATACTTCCTCTGAGTCGCTAGGTACCTGACTTCTGCCTAAGCTCTGATGGGGTTCAGATTGAAGGCAGAGCAGATTTTAAAGCCCTTCTAAGTCTCTTGCCCATTATATATTCACTGAGTTCAGCTACTGCACTCTGACATAACTGAGTTCAGTGGGGAATGCAGCAGTCATGGTCACTTTCATTCAAAAATTGTGGTTAATGCTGATGCTGCCACCACACTGCCACTCTCAGGTGAGTACTCCGATCAGCAGGATGCAGTCAGGCTTCTTCTCACTTTCTTTATAGTCTCTTAAATATTGCACTTTGCTCTGTACAATGGCTCATATTTAACATGTGAAGGCTAGAGGGTACCCTTTCCTTGGATACCTTGGATATTTTGTAGTCTAAACCTAGGACATGTTCTTAGGAAGTGGGAGATGTCAGCTCCCAGACTACTGCACTGGGCAGCACAGTTTGGGGAGGAGGTGAGCCATCCCCAGTGGTGAAAGAACAGGTTAGGGACCATTTAGAAAAGCCAGACATATACAAGTCCATGGGTCCAGATGGGATGAACCGAAGGGTGCTGAGGGAGTTGGTTGCTGTGATTGCAGAGTCACTGGCCATCATCTTTGAAAATTCATAGTGATCAGGAGAGAATCCTGGATGACTGGAAAATATAGTGCCCATATTTAAGAAGGAGGATCCAAGGAACTATAGACCAGTCAGCCTCACCTCAGTACCTGGAAAAATCAGGGAGCAGATCCTCAGGGAATCCATTTCTAAGCATTTGAAGAAGAAGATGATTAGGAACAGTCAGCATGGATTCACTAAGGGCAAGTCATGCCTGACTAACCTGATTGCCTTCTATGATGAGATGACTGGTTCTGTGGATGATGGGAGACTGGTGGATGTGGTGTACCTTGATTTTAGCAAGGCTTTTGATACAGTCTCCCACAACATTCTCTCAGGCAAGCTAAGGAAGTATGGGTTGGATGAATGAACTGTAAGGAGGATAGAAAACCGGCTGGAGCATCAGGCTCAGGGAGTAGTAATCAATGGCTCAATGTCTAGTTGGCAACTGGTATCAAGTGAAGTGCCCTGGGGTCAGTCCTGGGGCCAGTTTTGTTCAATGTCTTCATCAATGTCCTGGAAGATAGCACAGAGATGACACCTAGCTGGGGGGAGTAGTAGATATGCTGGAGGGTAGGGCTGGGATTCAGAGTGACCTAGACAAATTGGAGGATTGGGCCAAAAGGAATCCCATGAGGTTCAGCAAGGACAAGTGTCAAGTCCTGCACTTAGAAGGGAACAATCCCATGCATAAATGCAGGCTGGGAGCTGACTGGCTGGACAGCAGCTCTGCAGGACCTGGGGATTACAGTGGATAATAAAATGAATATAAGCCAGCAGTGTGCCCTGTTGCCAAGAAGGCTAACGGCATACTGGGCTGCATTGGTAAGTGTGTTGCCAGTAGGTCAAGGGACGTGATTATTCCGCTCTGTTCAGCACTGGTAAGGCCACATCTGGAGTACTGTGTTTGGTTTGGGGCCCCCAGTACAGAAAGGATTGTAGACAAATTGGAGAGAGTCCAGTGGGGGGAAACAAAATGGTGAGGGAACTGGGAGACATGATTTATGAGGACAGGCTGGGGGAACTGGGCTTATTAGTCTAGGGGAGAGAAGATTGAGAGGGGATTTAATAGCAGCCTTCAATTACCTGAAGGGGAATTCAAAAGAGGATGGAGCTAGACTATTCTCAGTTGTGGCAGATGACAGAACAAGGAACAATGGTCTCAAGTTGCAGCAAGGGAAGTTTAGTTTAGATATTGGGAAGAATTTTCTAACTAGGAGGGTAGTAAAACACTGGAACAGGTTACCCAGAGAGGTGGTGCAATCTCCATCCAGTTTGGCAAAGCTTTGGCTGAGATGATCTAGTTGGGGATGGTCCTGTTTTGAGCAGGGGGTTAGACTAGATGACCTCCTGAGCTCCCTTCCAATTCTAGTAAGGAAAAAAAATGATGCAAGTTTCAACACTCTCAGGCTGAGGATGAGCTAAATCTCAGGGGTGCCTGTACACAGGCTGGGAAACTGCTCTGATGTGTTGTAATTACAGCGTGTCAGAGCAGACTCAATTATTCAAGTCTACTGGAGCATGCTAATTTGCCTCCACCATCTTGTATATCAGCTTGTTCAATGAGTTTTAGATAAAGGGCCCCTGCTGCCATTTTGAAGGGGATGCTGATACATGAGCTTCGAGTACTTTAATTATGAAAGCCCCCACTCCACCCCTGAGCACATGTGAAAATGCCTGAGGTGTCCAACTTTCTCTAACCACTAGTGTTTAAAGGTGGATAGTAGCATTATTTCCACCTCTTCTGTGAAATGCTTACCTTCAAAACAAGCTGAACTCTGTCACAACCCAAAGTTGTGATTTTTCTTTTGTGTGTGCTTTGGCACTGCTAAATTATTTTCCTGCTAAATTGCAGCTTCTTTGCACGGTGGAGTTTTCTGCTGTAAAGGAGAACCCCGGTATAAGGGAGAATTTCCCGCCAATTTGTAGCTTCCTTTGCATGGTGAATTTCTTTTTGCATCTAAGAAATGGTCGGTGCAAAGAGTTCCCACCATTTGTATGATAATTCGAGCCCCATTATTGGCTTGCGTTAAATTATTCACATGTGGCGGCTAGTGATTGGCTTGCTAGCCGTATAAGAGGCTTGAGTGGTTTCCGCCCAAGTTGGAAGACTCCACAACCATCTGGAGAGAGAAAAAGAGCAAGAGAAGGGCTTCACGTTTTGTGAAGCACTCTAAGCGCTGCAGAGCCTATTGGACCCAGCGCATTTAAAGCAGGCAACAGGGGTCTGATCAGCCTCTAGCCTCTCCCCATCACTGAGCGCAATCCTCGACGTATCCCTCTTCCCTGTGCACAAAAGGACCCACGGAGCCTAGCAAACTTCATGTGAGTGAATTGTGAGTGAATAAACGGACCCATGGAGCCTAGCAAACTTCATGTGAGTGAATAAACGGACCCACGGAGCTTCAACAACTCCGTGGGAGAGAGCGAGCTTGTCGTAGTCCTCAAACGAGGATTTAATCAGAGCTGTGCCTGGAAAACTGTCCAGCCTACACCACGACCATCTTCAGTGTAAGTAAATAATCTTTAAATCAACCATTACGCGTCCGTGACTAATTCTAGCGTGCCGCCCGTTCTCTCCGACCCCGCGTGCCCGGGCTGCTGGCCACAGCCCGCGTGCGCAAAAGGGCCGCAGATCGCTCCTGGCCCGCACATGGCAACGAGGATGGGATCAGGAGAGAACCCGCTAGAGCTAGAATTAGTTAAGAACTGCCCTTGGCACGGTGAAAAACGCCAAGTGAAAAGTTTTGAGGAGCTGGAGGCGCATATTGCTTACCACCAGGCGGGCGGAACGGGTGAGAGATTTGTCAGCGGACGCCTTTTGCTGAAG
>NW_005841867.1:2549546-2550248 GCF_000455745.1 Alligator sinensis | reverse complement strand
GCATTCGTGCTTGGACGGAATTACAACAGCTATACAAAGAATCTGAAATGGAGTCTGACGAGGCTATAGTCTCATGGCTGGAACTCATGTCCATGGAGGTTGAGCTTGACTAACCGCCTTCTTGTGTGTAAATTTTGTAAATATTTTGAGATACGTTAACTTATTTTTTGAGAGTTTTGTTTACAGATCCGGAATTCAGAGTGCGTGGTGAAGAGAAGCCCCAAGAAGGATAACATCATTGAAAGAAGTGGAGGCCTGACGCGCGACTTCACCATGATGCCCACTGAAGCCCTGATCGTGCAGTTTTTTGTTATGAATCTGATCATGTGTATATGTATTTGTGCTGGTTATTATTTGATTCGATCCCTAGAGGACGAACTTCTTATGTTAGCAAATTTTGTGTTTATTCGTTTGGTTCAGCAACCCGTAGTAAGAGCTCTTAATCACTCGAGTGACGAGTGTGCGGTCTAATTTAGCTATGCCTTCAGCAAGGGGGGATGTCACAACAAAAAGGAGTTTTTTTTGTTTGTGTGCGCTTCAGCACTGCTAAATTGTTCCCGCTAAATTGCAGCTTCTTTGCATGGTGAAGTTTTCTACTGCAGAGGAGAACCCCAGTGCAAAAGAATTTCCACCACCAATAGCTTTCTTTGCAGAGTGCATTTCTTTGTTGCAGCACAGAAATGCACGTTGCAAGGAGTTCCC
>NW_005841867.1:2548053-2549506 GCF_000455745.1 Alligator sinensis | reverse complement strand
GATTGTCTTACTAGCCGTATAAAAAGCTTGAGTGGTTTCCGCCCAAGTTGGAGGACTCCACGAACACCAGGAGGAGGAGACTTCATGCTATGTGAAGATCTCTAAGCGCTGCGGAGCCTATTGGACCCAGCGCATTTAAAGCAGGCAACAGGGGTCTGATCAGCCTCTAGCCTCTCCCCGTCACCGAGCGCAATCCTCGACGTATCCCTCTTCCCTGTGCACAAAAAGATCCACGGAGCCTAGCAAACTTCGTGAGAGTCTATTCAGAGCTCTTCACTTCGAATCCCTGCGCGCAAGTTCCACGGGGCCTAGCAAACTTCGTGTGAGTCTATTCAGAGCTCTTTGGTTCGAGTACTTTCTTCGGTTGGCGCGACGGGCTCGCGGTTTAGAGCCTCCAACTGGACGGGCTAGAAGAGCGTTCACGAGAAGGAACTCTAGTCCACCTCTCATCTTTTCTATCTGTAACCGCAACTCAAGCAAGTTTTCCTGCCTGCACCGCGACCATCTTCGGTGTAAGTAAATAATCTTTAAATCAACCATTACGCGTCCGTGCCTAATTCTAGCGTGTCGCCCGTTCTCTCCGACCCCGCGTGCCTGGGCTGCTGGCCACAGCCCATGTGCGCAAAAGGGCCGCGGATCGCTCCTGGCCCGCACAAACTCTTGATCCTTTTTCTTTTTCTTCTCATGTCTTTGTCATAAACTAGATGCTTTTCTAAGCAATGGCTCTTTCTGTTGCTGCAGTGAGGTGCTCTTTTGCACAGGTCTTACCAAGGAATCGGCAAATGAGCAGGTGCTCCATAGTCTGCACTTCACCACATTCGCATATATTTGTGTCATTACAGTAGTCCTATTTGATCGTGTTTGTTTTTGATCTTCCAGTTTTCATACACAGATGAGCCAGGCATCACCATGTTGGCCTGTCTAAATCAGCCCCTCTGGGAAGGTCGTCCTGGGGTTCCAGGTCCATTTCAGAGCACATGATTGCATGGGACTGTGATCCTGACTGGAAAGAAGTATCTCTAAGTGAAGCTTTTGACTGGGCTCCTCAGTTACTGAAAGACATAAACCAGATATCACCTAGACAATATGGGATCCTACCTTTGTTTGCTAAATGCCGAACTAAATATGAAGGGTTTACAGAGATTTCAAAAAATGTCCAGGCTTTGCCTCTGACAGACCTGAAGGGGAAGGGAGTTCCAGAGTTCAGGGGTGACAGTTGGGAATGGCCTCCCATTCATTCTTTAATGCAGCCAAATTAAGAGCATATTGCAGTAGTCTAGCCTTGGGGTTATTAAGGCAAGGGTGATGGTGGCCAGATCTGAATCTGAAAGAAAGGGCTGCAGCTTTTTCACAGCCAGAGTGGGGGAAAAGCAGTCCTTGTCATCAATGCCACCCTAAGATCCAGCAGAGAAGCCAGGAGTAGCCCAAGGCTGTGGAGCAGAATGACAAGGGA
>NW_005841867.1:2543736-2548022 GCF_000455745.1 Alligator sinensis | reverse complement strand
CTGAACCGCATCAATGCCGGGTGTCCCAATCCCTGCCAACCACCAAGCAGTATGCCTACCACCATCACATCTGTCTTATTTAGACTGAGTTTCAACTGTTCGATGAGCATATACAGCAGCATTACAATCTTAAAAAGGACTACACAGTCCTAAAAGGTTGCAAGTCACTAATAGTGCTTCTCTGACTTGGATTTAGACATGTTTGGCTAAATCATGTACTGCGTTTGGTTGCCTTGTCAGTTTCTTTAGTTCACAGCTCATCACCAACCAATCCACACATTACTTCTGTTCTCCAATGAACTGTATGTATTCCACTTGAAACATTTCAGCACACTAACCTTCCTTTCACCTTTTGCCATACCCAAAACACTATCCTCTCAGCGAATACTAAGCTTTCTGTCCTCCGGCAAACAGTTATGTTTAGCCATTACACGTCTGGGTTTTTTAGCACAGCAGAGTCCATTTCATTTGGGATTCAGATTCATCTGAAGGTTACATATCATTATAACCACATGCCTTCGCATCACCTCATTCACCTCAAGCAGTTGTGACATTTCAGTGTTATTTTAACACCCAAGTCTAATTGGCACTGCCAACTTCCTGGTTGCTATTGCATAAGCCATGCAGGAGCCATAGTAATAGGCAATTTGTGATCATTTTCAATATTAATTCACCTGTAATTATAACTGACAGGACAAAGATGGTAAAAAATTATCTTGACAAATAACTTAAGCAATTATGATCATCCTTTTAAAGAAGAACACCCTCATAAGAAAAAAAAAACCCAACCCTGTGTTCCTTGCGGTTAGTCTCATTGAAATTGCTTTCCAGACTATTCAGGTTCTGCTTAAGTGTCTTTAACTTTGCTGCAGTGCTGGAAGATCTGAGGATCAAGCACAGAGATTGCAAGTGTTCTTGCTAATGTTCACACCTATGTTAAACTTAACCTTTCTTCTCAATGCCAGTGCTAGTTCATATCAGTGCAGAGGATTCACCTTAGTCATAATCTTTTCTGAAGAGCCCAATATGAGCTCTGTAAGGATTGATCCCCATAAAGCACCATTGAAATGAATGGGGTTCCATAGAGATCATATGACATGCATTCAATCTGAGCCTTTGAATTATCCCTGCATCAAACAGTATTGCTTTTTTTTTTATTTATGCATCGGTCACAGATTCTCGAACATGCTTTTTTTTCCCATTAAAATTGTGAGCTGTCTAAACTTGATTCTAATAAGACATCTAATGTAGCTCTTTCTTTAAAGAGAATAGGTCAAACATAAATTTCCCCTCCTATGACCCAAATGGCATTTCACAGTAATTAGGTCAACAGATAGCTAACTCATTGCCCAGTTACATTAACAGGTCTTTTACTTATTTAATGCTACTCACCCCCAAACTCCACCTCAGTACAGTTTCCAGAAGTAGAAAACAGAATAGAATAGGTTATAAACTGTTCAGGAAGGACAGGCAGGGGAGAAGAGGAGGAGGAGTTACTTTTATGTAAAAGTGCTGTATGATTGCTCAGAGCTCTATCATGAAACTGGAAATATGCCTGTTGAAAGTCTCTGGGTTAGGGTCTGGGGGTCTGCTATAGACCACCAGACCAGGAAAATGAGGTGGATGAGGCTTTCTTCAAAGAACTAGTGATATTTTACAGATCACAAGCCCTTGTTCTCATGGGAGACTTCAGCCACCCTGACATCTGCAGGGAGAGCAATATATTAGTGCAATTCAGGAAGTTTTTAGGAGTGTTGGGGATGACTCCCTGGTGCAAGTGTTGGATAGGTCAGCTAGGGGCCATGCTCTTCTTGACCAGCTGCTCACAAACAGGGAAAAATTGGTGGGAGATATAGAAGTGAAGGACAACTTGGGCACCAGTGACCGTGAGATGATTGAGTTCAGAATCCTGGGGAAAGGAAGAAAGGGGAGTAGCAGAGTAAAGGCCCTGAACTTCAAAACAGCTGACTCAGACTTACTCATGGAACTGATGAACAGGATTATCTGGGAAGGCAGGTTTAAGAAGAAAGGAGTCCCGGAGAGTTGGTTGTATTTTAAACAAACCATCCTACATGCAGGAAGACTAGCAAGTATTTAGAAGACCAGTTTGGCTGAGCAGGGAACTCATCAATGAGCTAAAACAACAAAAGGAAGTTTCCAAGATGTGGAAACTTGGACAAACAACTTGGGAGGAGTATAAAAGTATTGCTTGGATATGGGGCAATACCTGAGCAATACTCTTATTGCTGAACTGCAGTTGGAGTTGCAGGGAGCAAGGGATGTGAAGAGTAACAATAAGGGTTTCTATACGTATATCAGCACCAAGGGGAAGTTGGGGGAAAATATGAGTCTATTATTGAATGGGAGAGGCTGTCTAGTGACAGACGATGCAGAGAAGACTGAAGTACTCAATGCCTTTTTTTACCCTAGTCTTCACAGGCAAGGTCAGGTACAAAACTACTGCACCTTGGGACAGCACAGTTTGGCAGGAAGCTGAGCAGCCATCAGTGGCAAAAGAACAGGTTAAGAACTATCTAGAAAACCTGGATATGTACAAGTCCATGGGGCCAGACAGAATGCATCTGAGGGTGATGAGGGAATTGGCTGATATGATTGCAGAGCCACTGGCCCTTATCTTTCAAAAACCATGATACTTGGGAGAGGTCCAGGATAATTGGAAAAGGGCAACTATAGTGCCCATCTTTAAGAAAGGGAAGGAGGATGATCTAGGGAACTACAGACTGATCAGTCTTACCTCAGTCCCTGGAAAAATCATGGAGCAGGTTCTCAAGGAATCCATTTATAAGCACTTGGAGGTGAAGAAGGTGATTAGGAACAGTCAGCATGGATTCAATAAGGGCAAGTCATGGCCAATGAACCTGATTGCCTTCTATGATGAGATAATGGATGTGGGGCTCTGTGGATGTGGGGAGAGCAGTGGACGAGATATACCTTGAGTTTAGAAAGGCTTTTTGCATGGTCTTCCACAGCATTCTTGTAAGCAAGCTAAGGGAGTACACATTGGATGAATGGACTATAAGGTAAACAGCAAACTGGCTGGATCATTGGGCTCAAAGGGTAGTAGTAATCAATGGCTCAATGTCTAGTTGGCAGGCAATTTCAAGTGGAGTGCCCCAGGCACCACTCCTGGGGCTGCTTTTGTTCAATGTCTTCATCAACAATCTGGAAGATGAGATGGAGTGCACCCTCAGCCGGATTACAGATGACACCAGGCTGAGTAGAGTAGCAGATACACCGGAGGGTAAGGCTAGGATTTAGGATGACCTGGACAAACTGGAGGATTGGACCAAAAGCAATATCATGAGGTTCAATAGGGAGAAGTACAGAGTCCTGCACTTAGGATGGAAGAATCCCATGCACTGCTACAACCTGGGGACTGACTGGCTAAACAGCAGCTCTGCAGAAAAGGACCTGGGGATTACTGTGGACAGTAAGCTGAAAATGAGCCAATAGTGTGCCCTTGTTGAAAAGAAAGCTAACAGCATTCTGGGCTGCACTAGTAGGAGTGTTGCCAGCAGATTGAGGGAAGTGATTATTCCTTTCTACTTAGCATTGGCGAGGCCACGTCTGGAGTACTGTATCGTTTTGGGCCCCCCACTACAAAAGAACATGGACAAATTGGAGAGTCCAGCAGAGGGCAACAAAAATGGTTTGGGGGCTGGGGCACATGACTTATGAGGAGAGGCTGAGGGAACTGAGCTTATTTAATCTACGGAAGAGAAGACTGAGGGGGGACTTAATAACAGCCTGAAGGGTGGTTCTAAGGGGGTTGAAGCTAAACTGATCTCAGTTGTGAAAGATGACAGAGTAGGTTGTAGTAAGGGAAATTTAGGTTAGATATTAGGAAAAACTCTCTCACTAGGAGGGTAATAAAACTCTGGAACAGGCTACCCAGGGAGGTTATGGAATCTCCATTCTTGGAGGTTTTTAAGACTGGTAGACAAAGCCTTGGCTAGGATAATATAGTTAGGGATCGTCCTGCTTTGAGCAGAGAGTTGGACTAGATGATCTTCTGATGTCCCTTCCAACCCTAATTTTCTATGATTCCATGATTTAATGATAAAAAGACATCACAATAAGCATGAAGGCCTCCTTCTAAACACTTTCTATTCTCTTAGGTGTGTTGCACAAGGCACTTCCTTCTCAGTGCCTTGTGCAACATGTGTAATTTTAATTTATTTTTATGAATTTATGAGGAATCTGTGAATGTGCACTGTATAACACTGTATATTTAGGACATGATCCAGACTTTGATCTCCTTCAGC
>NW_005841867.1:2531042-2543705 GCF_000455745.1 Alligator sinensis | reverse complement strand
GCAGGATGAAACACAAATTTGCTCCTTCCAAAAAGGGTGTTTCAGAATATGAACTATATCTGACCTATTCTAAAGTTCAGAAGTGCTCAAATTTGACTTATAGGTGTGATGAGGGCTTGATTTGGTCCTTCACTATTTGTATGCACATGTTTAGAATTAAACAGGTATATGATCTTTGCAAGATTGGGACCTTAGTGGGTACATTTTGTCCCATAGAGGATCCTACTTACTCTACAATAAGCCTCATTTAAAGTATAAAGCTCACATTTTTTGCCTTGACTTCTACTAGTTCAGGGTCCATATCCATATACCCTTAGTCTGGTTTAATATGGAATTCAACAGACTAACTCATGTAATACAAGTCAACTTTTGAGTCAGGGTATCAAAATTTATCCCTTTGATTGCCTCCTGCTGCCACATGAATTGCCTTTGGTTTCTGACCTTAGTAGCAGGGCTGCCGTACACCCTGGAGTTTGTGAGCTTTTTCTTGAATGATTCATATGTTTGAACTTTGAACCATTTTTTCAACACTTGAACTTTATGATCTCTTTCAATACACATTCTTGTATCAGAGATGGTAAATATTCCACTCCCTGTGTAGCTGATGTATCACTTTGCACTTTCTTGCTTTTAGATGCTAGATAAGAAAAGGCAAGCAGAGAAAAGTCCAGCCTGAGATTGCCAAGGAACAGATAAAATAGTCAAACAAGTAAGAAAAACAAAAAAGTAAAACAAATACAGCATGCAAATCCAAACACAAAGAGCAATGAGTGGAAAGATTCCAGACACAGTCACAAAAAACCCAAACTCAAAATATTTTGTTCCCCGGACCTTCCCCTTTCATGTGAATCTAACTGTGCTTCAGTTCCTCTTAAGAAGATTATTTTACTTTGTATTATTTCAATTGTTTGCATTCTGTTTTCGAAGTAGATGTTGCTAATCCAGTTTTATCACTGTACTATAGCATATCACTTAGTAGCACTTATACCAAGAGGTATAAATATTGGTATCTAGTTCTGGTGCACCTTTAATTAACTAGCAAAAGCCAAAGACTTGTTAACTCATCCTAAATTGCACTATTTTTTATGGTTGTTGCTATTGGTTACAACTTTTGTGTGCCTAGAACCAGGATATACATTTATAAACCTGTTCACTTTACATGAGAAATGATCTAATTCAAGAGGATTTATACCTTGCATAACTCAAATATAAACTTAGTGAAACTGGATCCTGGCTTTTACAGAAAATCTAAAGCTATTCTTCACAGCATATTATTCTAAACTGGTTCAAGGAAACCTCATCTCAAAGCTTTTTACGTGCATTTGTAAAAAACTGTTCAATTGTTAAATTATATTTCAAAGGGATTTTCCTTTTGCACCTCTCAAGAAAACTCTTTAAATAGGAAATTAACAAGGAACATTTGTGAGCATGTGCTTATATACAATGTTCAAACTATATGGTGGCATATTATAAAAGCATCCATTTTCATGTTTTTTCAAAGACTTAGGCAGGGTGGAAGAGGCTCACAGGTGCTCAACAGATGGAAGAGGGTCTGATCCTTAGTCACTTCAAGTGAGGCTTGAGCAGAATTTAGGCCTCTCCTCTACTTATAGCTTTTTACAAGTAAGGTACCCAAACAGACTCTCAGTTGATGGCTACTAATTTAGTGGAAATTCTTTCCCTGAATCACAAAGGGTGCATCTACATGTTCATTAATGTGCCATAATTACACGCATTAAGTTTAGTACCTGTAATAATAGGTACTAACTTAATGCATTGTTATCGGTACTACCGCACGTTAGCACAGATGAATGTTTTTTTTATGTAACACTTAATGAGCATTGGACTAATCTACTGTGCATTGGCACAATAACATGCTTTTTGTCAGCTGCATTAATGAATGGTAGAATTAGTCCAATGGGCATTAAGTGTCTTGTGTAGATGCTCCCAGAATCAAAGAAAAGTAAGACTGGAAAGGACCTCAGGAGATCATCTAGTCCAGTGGGGTGGCAACCTTTTGGCTGGCACACCACAAATTAGCTCAATACCCTTCCCAACTCCCATTCCAATCCCCTTCCTCCGCCCAGTCAGCTGCTCTACTTTCTGCTCCCTGCCTAATCTGATGCTCTAATTTTTGCTTCCTGTCCCCTTCATGATCTGCTCTGTGCCATACAAAGGCTGCCTGTCTCACTTGTGGCAGGTGTGCCACATGTTGACCACCCCAATCTAGTCCAAGGCAGGATCATTTCTGTCTAAACAATTGCAGATGTTTTTGCCTGGCCTGTTCTTAAACCTTTTCAGGGTCCACAATCTCTTTAGGTAATCTGTTCCAATGCTTAACCACCCTCACAGTGACAAAGGTTTTCCTAGAAGCCAAAGTAAACTTCCCTTTGCACAATTTAAGACTATTGCTCCTTGCCCTGTCCCCTGCAGTCACAGAGAACAATTTATTACCATTTTCTTTATAACCACCTATCTCTTATCAACCCTCTGACCCTTCCCAATCTTCCATTCTCCAGGTTAAATTATTTCATTTATTCCACTGGATTATTTCTTTTTTGAATTTGTTCTTGAAGTGAGATTCACAGTACTCTAGGTGAGGCCTACCAGTATCAAAGTTACAGGAAGTGCCCCAAGTGGAATTAACTGGAAAAAAATATATATATAAAGAATATCATATCCAACACAATAAAAGGAAGGCCCATTGTCTGCTTTGAGGCAATTGTATTCATACCTCCATGTACAGTTTAGCATGACTACAGAGATATAGTTAGCTGTGATAGTCTGAAATCAGGCAGGGGGCAGAGCAGGATGTCACCAAAGGGCATCTTTATACCTGCTCTGGGGGTGAGGAGGGGGAGCTTTAATTAGAGTGGCGAGCCACTCTAATTAAAATGTCCACAGCGTCTTTTCTTGTATTAAGTGTTCCATGCTTCAAAATGGTGGTAGGGGTGCTTTAACTAAAGCTCGTTCAATGAGCTTTAGTTAAAGCACTCCCACTGCCATTTTGAAATGTGGGGATGCTGAATACACGAGATGCTAAGGCTGCTGGAGCATGCTAATTAGCATGAGCGCAGAGACAGCTCTGATGTGCTGTAATTCCAGCACATCAGAGCAGACTTGATTAATTGAGTCTGCTGGATTGTGACAATGGCTGTGCTTCAGCAGCCTCCTCTGCCTCATGTATCAATGTCCCCACACTTAAAAATAGAAGCAGGGGCACTTGAACTAAAGCTCATTGAATAAGCTTTATTTCAAGCACTCCAACAACCATTTTTAAACGTGAGTACACTGATATGTGAGATGCGCTTTAACTAGAGCAGCTCTCGGAGCCACTCTAATTAAAGTGTCACCCCTCTCCCCCAGAGCATGTGTAAAAGTGCCTTTAGAGACTAACTCTTCCAGAAATGCATAAGATTTTGTAGGCAACAGCCTACTTAGTCAGACACTATAAATAGACTTGCAGAAAGCAGAGGAACTAAATAGAAATTAACTTAGAATATCACCTTGTAGGTACTTATAAATTAAATGTTAAATGACATTCTCCAGTATTTTACAGTACTGAGGTTAGACTAACTGGTCTGTAATTCCCTAAATACTTTTTTACCTCTGTTTAAAGATGAGCACTTTTCTTTGTGCTGCAGTAGAACTGAACTAGTAGGTGGTTAATAAATGTTTGCATTCTGTAAAAGGGTGAAGGAGCTCCCATTCTGACTAGAGCTCTACTAGATGGTCCTGGAGAATCCCAGCTGTGTCACCAAAAATTCTTGCAACCTAATGCACATCCCTTCAGAAGCCAACAGCAGCTGTAGCTTACACGTCCTATATTAAGAACTAAAAAAATGGAAACTGTTTGATTTTTTTTCTTTAATTATCCATGGTTCTAAATGTTCAGTGCTAGAAAACAAAGAGGCCTCTCTGCTCGAAGAAACAGAAGTGACACAACAGAAATATACAAAGAAAACATTTCCTATAAGTAGGATTCCCAGTAACCAATCAGCATTGTATCCATCAGAGATGCTTTTTATGAATATATAAGTCTAGAAGGGGCTCACAAAATCATCTAGTCACATAGTACTCATCCATTGCAGCCCCATGGGCTGGATGAGTGATAAGGCTTGATCCTGTATAGGGGGGAGGGGGGTTGGTCTGTGGGTGCAATCCAGTGCCCCATATTCCAGGTCTGGCCCTACACTGGCTTGATGCCATGTGCCTGATCCGGCCATGCACCAGCCCAACTGCTTATGCTGGACCCACTATGCACTGGTAAGATCTAGTGCACCGGGTCATGTTATCCAGCCTGTGGGCTCCCCATGGGTCTGGAAATTTAGCAGTAGAGGAATGGCAATTAACACTGTCATCTCTTCCTTGCCCCCAAATTTTTGATCCTCTGGGGAGCCCCTAGGCCAGATGACATGGCTCCATGGGATGGATCTGGCCCATGGGCCTGAGGTTGAGTACCATTGATGTAATCCAATAGCTTGAAGTGAGGCAGGATAAAGTGACCCAAACCATTCCTGACAAATACTTTCCTAATGTTTTAAAAATACTGCAAGAAAGGAAATTTCATAACCTCCCTGGGTAAATGTTTCTAGTATTTTAGTTCTTAACTCTTAGAAAAGTTTTTCTAATATGCAGCTTGCCATGTTTTGCTGCAATTCAAGCTACTTTCTTCTTGTTCTTTTCCTAGTGGCCATAATCACCCTTGACATTTGATCACCCTTTCCATTGTAACAATTTTTTACATAACTTTTTTTCTAGACTAGGCTAACTCAATTCCTTCAACCTTTCTTCACCAATTATTTTTTAACCCTCATATTCACATTTTTCTCCCCTAGATTCTCTCCACTTCATATCTTTCTTAAAGTATCCAAAACTGGACATATTATTCTAGCCCCAAATAGAAAGGAAAAAATTACCTTCCTCATCTTAAATGTGACATATCCATTAATATGTTCACAGTAAGAGATTTGTTGGTTTTGGTTGGGTTTTTTTTGGTCTTTTATCATGTTATTGACTTTTGTTTAGTTAGTAATCTATAACTGTCACATTCTTTTCTGTTATCCTGCTGCCTAGCCTGATACTCCTGCTTTTATTTGTGAATTTGATTTCTCTTTCTTAAGTGCATTGCTTTGCACTTATCTTTATTGAATTTGCTTTTGTTGATTTCAGACCTTCTCTCCAAATTGTTATAATCTTCCTGAATTTTGATTCCATTTTCCATAGTACTTGTTATTATCTTCCTGCAAGCTGGTGACACCTACACATTTTGTGTGTGTGTGCTTTCTATTCCATTATTCAAGACATTAATGAAAACTTTGAATAGAAACGTCTCCTGAAGAGATCCCTGGGACACTCTACTTAAGATGTCCTCCTGGTTTGCAAGGGAAGTGTTGATAACTACTCTTTGACAGCAGTTTTTTAGTAACTTGAGCCCTAACCTGATGATGATTACACCCAGACCATATGATGTGGGCCAGTGCCATAATCCTTGTGGTAGTCAAAGCATCTACTGTTTCCTCTTGATTCATGTGGCCATTTACCCTGCCACAAAATTAATCTAAACAATAATGCATGGCTGTGAATTCTAAAATGTCTAAAGGAAAGGAAAATGTGCTACCTGCAAGCTCCACTAACAAAGTACCTTTAAACAGACCATCAAACCCAAAAAGTAGAAGGAAACAGCTGACTTAATAACACAGTTGACTTTTCTGTATGACATTCTCAGTTTGATTTATAAACAAACAAATCATGTGAAATTTACTCCACTGACAAGTTTATGCTTTGTCTTTAAGAAAGTTTCTGCAAAAGCTTTTTAGGAATTTTCAGTCAATGAAATATTGATATCATATGGAGAGTGTTGATATATTTATATTTTCTTTTCTTGTGTAGCACAGCAAAGAAAGAAAACAGGAGAAAAGGGAGAGGGAATGAGTTCATTTAAAAACCATAGATTCATAGATTATAGAGTCGGAAGGAACCCAATGGATCATTGTGTCCGACTCCTCTTGAAGACCTCCAAGTTAGGTGACAGCACTACCTCTCTTGGAAGCCCATTCCAGATTCTGGCCAGCCTTACTGTGAAAAAATTCTTCCTAATGTTTAACCTAAATCTACTTTCCAGTAGTTTGCACCTATTATTCCTAGTGACTCCCTGGGGCGCTTTGGTAAACAGCGCATCACCAATTCCCTGCTGTCCTCCCTTGGTAAACTTATAGGTGGCTACAAGATCACCCCTCAGGCGTCTTTTGTACAGGCTTAAGAGATCCAGATCTCTCAACCTCCCCTCGTAGGGTCTTTTATGGAGGCCACTAATTGTGCGAGTGGCCCTCCTCTGAACCTCCTCCTCTCCAGATGCTCCATGTCCCTCTTGAAGTGCAGCGACCAAAATTAGACACAGTACTCCAACTGTGGCCTGACCAATGCCACATAGAGTTAGTCAGTTAGTATGGGAATCTCCTTTCTCTTTGTATATTTGGTACTAGAAAACTAGTTTATGAAAACTCCTTCTGTGTGAACAAAATGGACCAAAAATCCTGTAAAATAACTGGAAATGCAATGGCAGTATAATTTACTCATTCTTATGACCATGAAATAGATTAAACATACATACAAAAACTATTCTATAAATTCAGTAAAACAACCATCTGAAAAAAGAAATCAGGTGGGCCAGAACTATAGTAGTCTTATTACCAGTCAGAAAGTTTTTGAGACATTCTTCTTTTTGGTCCCAGAACTTTTCCAGTGACAACTGTGAAAAGGTAGGCTATTGCTGGGCATACAGCTCCACATCTGTTTTGTTTCTGCTGGAAAAGTGGGAGGTAATGAAAATGGGTGGGGAAATCATTACTTTATTCCCTAGCTCATCTCCATTTTGTGAAGTTCTTTATTTGTGAAGAATCCTTATTTGATCTTATGGAACCACATATTTATCACATGAGGAGTGGAATTTGATCTATAGCAAGAAAGGTATAAGACATCTTTTACTTACTAAGGCCCAGACCCTGTAAACAAACATGTTCAGTTTTACTTATGAAGTCATTGACCCATGCCGCAAGTGCAAAAATAAGCATTTGCATCTCTTCTTGCGGTATTTGAGTCTGACACAGACAGCACTTTTAGGCAGCATGCATAGGTGCTGACTTAGATTTTTGCTACTGGGTGTTCCCCCCCCAATTCTTGTACCGAGCTCTGCACATGCCCAGAAGAAGGAATACATTACTTCAACCCAGCTTACGTCACATGGCTTGTTTTTTGATGGGTGCTTGAGCCCTATGGAGCACCCATTGAGTTGGTGCCTATGGCAGTATGTATATCTAATGTTCTGTCAATATCTGAGATTACACCACTGAGAATCTGTTTTGAAGGAAATCACCATTTTGGCTTTTAAATTCATCCTAAGTGTTTTTCCTTTAAAGCAGTCACCAAAAAAAATATAAAACATAGTCTCTTAAATACTATTTTTTCAAGTCTATGATAATAAACAATCTGTGTTACATTAAAGTGAAATCAAAGACCAGAGAAAGTAATATAATCAGGAAACACATAGCATACCAGACCATGCCATCATTCAGCATACTGCATGCCAGTTGGCTCATAACTTCTGCTAGAGATGCAACTTTTTTCCACTAGTATCCCACAGTCTGTCTGGTTTTTAGAGGAAATGAATACTTACTAATTTTACTGAGAATTTCTGCTCCTCTTAATGATGGCTTGTTCAATATTTACTTTAAACTCCTTTTTGACTCTGAAAAATACAATAAACATGTCTCAAGTGTTACTGTTTTTATAATTAACAATTGTTCAACTTTCACCATTTCAACTGAAATTATCCCGATATTCAAATGAATGTGGTGCCTGGGGCTTAATTAAAAAAAAACAAACTACTAGAAATTGGAATTAAGAATTCTGGAATCAGTAGTTGCTCCCTAATTGTCTAATATGAATCAATTTCTAGTTTGGGACAAAGATTCACATTCTCATTGTAAGGCACCTGTCTTGCAACCTAGGTCAGCTCTGTAAATCTTAGGCAGGCTTATGCCGCAGCCCTTGTTAAATGCACTGACCCAATTGCTACTAACGAAGGCCAACTGATCCCAACCCCTTCCCTCTGATTGCTTCTAGAGCTGTTTTTAAGGAACTCCTCCAGCACCTGACCCTTGCTGCGCAGCAGACTGATCTTCAGTCTCTGAGCACCTCCTGCTTCAGTTACATCTCTGACTTCCCTGGTTCCTCACCCTGCCTTTGACTTGTTCCTGGATTTTTTGACTTCAGGATTCTTTCTACTGATCTGCTTCCTGGCCCTGGTTTGGCTTACTCTTGGACTTTGTCTAGTAGATTTTCATTTAGATTTGGTAGCTAGGTTTCTGATTCCCAAATCCTGACCTTAGCTTGGCATTGTGATTCCAGACTTGTGGTTTCAGACCTTTACCCTGCAACCACCAGCTCCATGCCCAGATCTACCCACTAGGCTGACTGGCCTGGTGGACCATAATTGCTCATGTAGCCACCCAGTCACTCGGCAGGGTCATTGAAAGATGAATTAGTCATCAGGTCAGTTTTCTCTGCCTGAACTGGTGGTCATGCTCCAAAATTTGCACACTCACATCACTAGTCTGCAGCCTTAAAGCACTCCCTTGAAGTCAGCTGCTCAGCCCCCAAATCCCACCAACCCTGATCCCTGCCAGACAAACTTGGTAGTAACCTCTGTAAGTTTTGCGGATTCATAAATCAGTGCCACCTGGCCTTCAGGCTGCATCCCTGAACACCAGGCTGCATGCCTGAACCACCACCACAAGACACAGAGCTGGCTGATAATCATTCTTTTGACTGGAGATGCCCTGGCTTGCCCTGGCCTCAAGGCCTCTCCTCAGGGACTAATTGAAAGCCTTTATTGGGGTTATGGCCAAAATCTATGGGGATGCAAATTGAGTGCACACAGCATAGAGGACCCTCCAGACCCTGCAACAGGGCCACTGCCTTGTGTCCAGGTATGCCACAGAATTTAGGCACCTGGCCAGGGACATGGAATGGAGGGAGGTCACATAGCATTTCCACTTTCACCATGGCCTCAGGGGAATGTGTCAAAAGTGAGCTGGCCAAAGTTGAGCTCCTAGCAACCTTGGATGGCTTCATGGATTTCTGTATTAAGATTGATGTTTGTCTGATCAAATGCTAGAAAGAGAAGTTGGGCTTTCCCCAGTCTGTAGGACAACCCAGGGACCCAGAAAAAACCATGTCACTACCTCTAGAGCTTATGCATGTTGAAGAAACCAGGAAAAGACTCTCCCCAGAAGAAAGGGTGCACCAGTGCTCAGGAAGTCACTGACTCTACTGTGGAGGAGCAGGGTATTTTGCTCAGACCTATCCCCAAAGGGGAACTCAAGTTTCATTGCCAGAAAACCAGTCAGCCCAGCCTCGATGCGGGTAGAAATTCTTACATGAGATGGGAGGGGGCAAGGTGTAGGTTAGAAAGCTACCACTGTCGGGTTCATATCTTGCATGTCCACATCTCCCACACACCAGCTGAAGCTGATCTGGTCAATCACATCCACCACATCCAAAAAGAACTTAAAGAACATCTGGAAGCCACCAAGGCGATTTACAAGAGGTTTTCAGATAAGAATCATGAAGAAGCACCAGATTTCTTGGTGGAGGATAAGGTTTGGCTGTCTACCCACAACCTGCTATCTGCACGTCTATCTATCAAACTGGACTACTGATAGCTGGGCCCCTTCACAATCATTGCAAAGAACAACCCGGTCATCTATTGATTAAGGGTCCCCAGCACCATGAAAATCTACCCAGTCTTTTATGTCTGCCTACTGAAGTCTTATAAGGAGAATCCACTTCCAGGTTGATCACCCAACTCTCCACCACCTATGCAGATCCAAGTTCAAGTGGAGTTTTTGTTTCACCTTATTCTAGACTCCAAGATGATCTGAGGGAAATTATGCTATCTAGTGAACTAGGAAGGGTACAGCCCAGAGGAGCACTTCTGGAAACCAGCCAGCAATGTCTATGCAGCAGAATTAATAAAAGATTTTCATTGGGCTCACCCTAATAAACCTGGCCCAAGGGCATCTGGAAGCTGCCCTTGAGGATGCAAGGCTACTGTAAGGCTCCTGTGCTGCAGCCTGGTCAGCTCTATAAGGCTAAGGCAAGCTCCTGCCCTGCAGTCCTTGTTTTTTTATTCATAGATTCATATACATTAGGGCTGGAAGGGACCTCGGAAGATCATTGAGTCCAGCCCCCTGCCCCAGGGGCAGGAAGTCAGCAGGGATCATAGGATCCCAAATGTCTCTTGAAGGTGTTCAAAGTAGGTGCTTGAACTACCTCCGGCAGCAGTCTATTCCAAACCTCGGGGGCTTGGACAGTAAAGAAGTTCTTCCTTATGTCCAGCCTGTAACAGTCATGGAGGAGTTTGTGACTGTTTGACCTTGTCATCCCTTGGTGAACAGATGTTCCCCCAGATTCTGGTGAGCACCCCTGATAAACTTGTAGGTGGCCACCAGATCACCCCTGAGCCTGCAACCACCTACAAGTTTATCAGGGGTGCTCACCAGGATCTGGGGGAATGGCTAGAACCTCTTAGGGAAGAGAAGGTCTCCTCTGTTCCAGCTGTCTGTGATATCTGCAAACAAACACACACTGTCCCCTCTCCCCAAAAGCACCTCTCTTTAATTCCTAGACATGGCCCCTTGTGCTGATAACTGAAACAACCCTAGGTTTATTACCCACCTGGCCCAAGGCTGGTTTTCAGTTAACTCTTCCCAGAGCCTTCCCAGTCCAATACCCTGCCCTCCTAGGCAAGTCTCCCTTTCCACCCTTTTGCCTCCACACGGGTCCCTCTGCCTCACAGAGGGGAAAAGGGATATCAGGTTATCTTGTCCCCATCACTAAGGGCAGGTTCCTTCACAGACAGGCTGCATGCAGGGTGGTTCCTCCCCAAGTTCTGTGGTCCCAGGCGCCTTCCCTTCTCTGAGCCTGGCTGAGTTCCCTCCCCCCTTCTGCCTCAGGAGCCAGTCAAAAACATGTATATGCTCTTGCAAACAGCTTTCTGCAGACTTTCCCACTATGCCTTTGCAGGGATCCTGAGCCCTGCTGCAAATCAAGTGGCAACTCTTACATATAATTCTGTTAGCAGCACAGATCCTTCTGTAACAATACCCAGAAAATAGAATGCTGTAGTCCAAGTGCTTCCTAATAACATAGCTTTGCAAGTGCAGTCCTTTCTCATCTGCCCCATTCTTCCTTACAACAAGCATAACTTGGCCCCCAAGTGTGAGCTTCAAATCTGTCAGTGATTCTTCATTTATAACCTTGATAATTCAAAATAGCAGTTTATTGTAGGTTATGAAGGAATAAAACCCAAATATTCTGTTCCTATTATGCCAACTTGTCACTGCAAATGGAATGATGGATTTCAGTGCACTTTCCTGATAGAAATTTAAGCATATAAAATTGGTATCAATTATCTCTGTTTGACACCATAATATTAATCTTTTCATTGAATAGATAAATAGGCCATAATAGTCAAGTTATACCTTTGTACTGCCTTCTAGTATGTGAATGGTACAAGAGGTTTCATTAACATTATCATGCCCTCTTGGCCCACATCTCAATAACTTAATGCCTCGCAATTACTGACATGAAAGTCTGTCACTTTATTTACAACTCAGAAGTCTCTAGCAACCAGCATTAGTTCTGCATAATGCAACAATCCCACATCTAAATTAATGGGAATGTTACATTGACCTTGCCAGTACACAGTCCTCTGAAGTCATTAATATCCCTACATTCCATTGTAAAAAAAACCTGATGACTCTGGTTGCACAAAACATACTCACTAACTTCTCCAGTCACTCCAGATGAAGAACAACCATCATCTCCAACATGTTCTTACCTATTCTTTGTTAGGATTTCTTTCTCCTTCTCTGAAATTAATATCAGCTCCAACTCCTTTGACATTTTCCAGAAAATAAAATAGCTAAATATGTCGGTAGTGTCCCTTTTACTTCAGGGCTATCCAGATATTTCATGTTTAGCCATGTGGTCGGTGAGGACGCCGCTGCGTCGCTAGGCGGGGTTGCCGGCGACGACGCTGCGTCGATGGGCGGAGTCGCTGACCAGACTCTCGCAGGTTCTTCCGAAGCTCCTCCCTTCTCTTCCAGTTCTTCCACGCGGTCTCCCTCTTGTTCAGCGCCATCTTGGACCGACATTTTAGGCTCCTTTTCTTCCACCGCTTCTTTGACCGTCCGAACAGCCATCTGCAGCTGGGCTTTCAAACTCAGATTTTGGTGCATTAAATTCATTACAGTATGAAAGGTTGCACTACCTTCTCCCCGCTTGTCGTACCATAAGGCCATTCTCTCATCTGCAGCTCGTTCCTCCACTCTCAGGGTTTCGCGGAGCTCAGATGGAAGCTCGCGTCCCCTTAATCTAGCCGCCATGAGGGGAGGGAACCGGACGATTGGCTCCAGCTCTTTATCCTCCCGAGCATACCTCAGACATCGGGCACACTCCTGGGTGGAAGTCGGGTCCGCCTCATCCGCCGGGCTGGGTCCAACGAGGGACACAGTATCGAGGGGTCTAAACAGGACTTGTTCGTTCCTCATTATACACCCGAACACCGCTGGGAGCAAATACACTTCTCTTTCTCTC